>NW_026277111.1:0-42382 GCF_023373465.1 Oncorhynchus keta | reverse complement strand
TGAGGAATTATCTACACATCACTCTGTATGGAGAATTATCTACACATCACTATGTATGGAGAATTATCTACACATTATGTATGGAGAATTATCTACACATCACTATGTATGGAGAATTATCTACACATCATATATGGAGAATTATCTACACATCACTATGTATGGAGAATTATCTACACATCACTATGTATGGAGAATTATCTACACATGATATATGGAGAATTATCTACACTATTATGTATGGAGAATTATCTACACATCACTATGTATGGAGAATTATCTCAACATTATGTATGGAGAATTATTTACATCACTATGTATGAGGAATTATCTACACATCACTCTGTATGGAGAATTATCTACACATCACTATGTATGGAGGTATCTACACGTATGTATGGAGAATATCTACACATCATTATGTATTGAGAATTATCCACACATCATATATGGAGAACTATCTACACATTATATACGTAGAACTATCTACACATTATATATGTAGAGACTATCTACACATTATATATGGAGAATTATCTACATATTATGTATGGAGAATTATCTACACATTATGTATGGAGAATTATCTACACATCACTATGTATGGAGAATTATCCACACATCACTATGTATGGTGAATTATCTACACATCACTATGTATGGAGAGTTATCTACACATTATTTATGGAGAATTATCTACACATCACGATGTGGATAATTATCTACACATCACTATGTATGGCGAATTATCCACATCACTATGTATGGTGAATTATCTACACATTATGTATGGAGAATTAACTACACATCACTATGTATGGAGAATTATCTACACATCACTATGTATGGTGAATTATCCACACATCACTATGTATGGAGAATTATCCACACATCACTCTGTATGGAGAATTATCTACACATCACTATGTATTGAGAATTATCTCAACATTATGTATGGAGAATTATCTACACATCACTATGTATGTTGAATTATCCACACATCACTATGTATGGTGAATTATCTACACATTATGTATGGAGAATATCTACACATCACTATGTATGGAGAATTATCTACACATGATGTATGGAGAATTATCTACACTTCACTATGTATGGAGAATTATCCACACATCACTCTGTATGGAGAATAATCTACACATCACTATGTATGGTGAAATTATCTACACATTATGTATGGAGAATTATCTACACATCACTATGTATGGAGAATTATCTACACATTATGTATGGAGAATGATCTACACATCACTATGTATGGAGAATTATCTACACATCACTATGTATGGCTAATTATCCACACATCACTATGTATGGTGAATTATCTACACATTATGTATGGAGAATTATCTACACATCACTATGTATGGAGAATTATCTCAACATATGTATGGAGAATTATCTACACACACTATGTATGGAGAATTATCTCAACATTATGTATGGAGAATTATCTACACATCACTATGTATGGCGAATTATCCACACATCACTATGTATGGAGAATTATCCACACATCACTCTGTATGGAGAATTATCTACACATCACTATGTATGGAGAATTATCTCAACATTATGTATGGAGAATTAACTACACATCACTATGTATGGAGAATTATCTCAACATTATGTATGGAGAATTATCTAGACATCACTATGTATGAGGAATTATCTAAACATCACTCTGTATGGAGAATTATCTACACATCACTATGTATGGAGAATTATCTACACATTATGTATGGAGAATTATCTACACATCACTATGTATTGAGAATTATCCACACATCATATATGGAGAACTATCTACACATTATATACGTAGAACTATCTACATTATATATGGAGAATTATCTACATATTATGTATGGAGAATTATCTACACATTATGTATGGAGAATTATCTACACATCACTATGTATGGAGAATTATCCACACATGACTATGTATGGTGAATTATCTACACATCACTATGTATGGAGAATTATCTACACATTATTTATGGAGAATTATCTACACATCACTATGTATGGCGAATTATCCACACATCACTATGTATGGTGAATTATCTACACATTATGTATGGAGAATTATCTACACATCACTATGTATGGAGAATTATCTACACATGATGTATGGAGAATTATCTACACATCACTATGTATGGAGAATTATCCACACATCACTCTGTATGGAGAATTATCTACACATCACTATGTATGGAGAATTATCTCAACATTATGTATGGAGAATTATCTACACATCACTATGTATGGAGAATTATAAACACATTATGTATGGAGAATTATCTACACATCACTATGTATGGAGAATTATCTACACATCACTATGTATGGCGAGTTATCCACACATCACTATGTATGGTGAATTATCTACACATTATGTATGGAGAATTATCTACACATCACTATGTATGGAGAATTATCTACACATCACTATGTATGGAGAATTATCTCAACACATCACTATGTATGGAGTATGGAGAATTATCTACACATCACTATGTATGGAGAATTATCTACACATTATGTATGGAGAATTATCTACACATCATTATGTATTGAGAATTATCCACACATCATATATGGAGAACTATCTACACATTATATATGTAGAACTATCTACACATTATATATGGAGAATTATCTACATATTATGTATGGAGAATTATCTACACATTATGTATGGAGAATTATCTACACATCACTATGTATGGCGAATTATCCACACATCACTAAGTATGGTGAATTATCTACACATTATGTATGGAGAATTATCTACACATCACTATGTATGGAGAATTATCTACACATGATGTATGGAGAATTATCTACACATCACTATGTATGGAGAATTATCCACACGTCACTCTGTATGGAGAATTATCTACACATCACTATGTATGGAGAATTATCTCAACATTATGTATGGATAATTATCTACACATCACTATGTATGGAGAATTATCTACACATCACTATGTATGGAGAATTATCTACACATGATTTATGGAGAATTATCTACACATTATTATGTATGGAGAATTATCTACACATCACTATGTATGGAGAATTATCTCAACATTATGTATGGAGAATTATTTACACATCACTATGTATGAGGAATTATCTACACATCACTCTGTATGGAGAATTATCTACACATCACTATGTATGGAGAATTATCTACACATTATGTATGGAGAATTATCTACACATCATTATGTATTGAGAATTATCCACACATCATATATGGAGAACTATCTACACATTATATATGTAGAACTATCTACACATTATATATGTAGAACTATCTACACATTATATATGGAGAATTATCTACATATTATGTATGGAGAATTATCTACACATTATGTATGGAGAATTATCTACACATCACTATGTATGGCGAATTATCCACACATCACTATGTATGGTGAATTATCTACACATTATGTATGGAGAATTATCTACACATCACTATGTATGGAGAATTATCTACACATCACTATGTATTGAGAATTATCTCAACATTATGTATGGAGAATTATCTACACATCACTATGTATGGCGAATTATCCACACATCACTATGTATGGTGAATTATCTACACATTATGTATGGAGAATTATCTACACATCACTATGTATGGAGAATTATCTACACATGATGTATGGAGAATTATCTACACATCACTATGTATGGAGAATTATCCACACATCACTCTGTATGGAGAATTATCTACACATCACTATGTATGGTGAATTATCTACACATTATGTATGGAGAATTATCTACACATCACTATGTATGGAGAATTATCTACACATTATGTATGGAGAATGATCTACACATCACTATGTATGGAGAATTATCTACACATCACTATGTATGGCGAATTATCCACACATCACTATGTATGGTGAATTATCTACACATTATGTATGGAGAATTATCTACACATCACTATGTATGGAGAATTATCTCAACATTATGTATGGAGAATTATCTACACATCACTATGTATGGAGAATTATCTCAACATTATGTATGGAGAATTATCTACACATCACTATGTATGGCGAATTATCCACACATCACTATGTATGGAGAATTATCCACACATCACTCTGTATGGAGAATTATCTACACATCACTATGTATGGAGAATTATCTCAACATTATGTATGGAGAATTAACTACACATCACTATGTATGGAGAATTATCTCAACATTATGTATGGAGAATTATCTACACATCACTATGTATGAGGAATTATCTAAACATCACTCTGTATGGAGAATTATCTACACATCACTATGTATGGAGAATTATCTACACATTATGTATGGAGAATTATCTACACATCACTATGTATGGAGAATTATCCACACATGACTATGTATGGTGAATTATCTACACATCACTATGTATGGAGAATTATCTACACATTATTTATGAAGAATTATCTACACATCACTATGTATGGAGAATTATCTACACATCACTATGTATGGCGAATTATCCACACATCACTATGTATGGTGAATTATCTACACATTATGTATGGAGAATTATCTACACATCACTATGTATGGAGAATTATCTACACATGATGTATGGAGAATTATCTACACATCACTATGTATGGAGAATTATCCACACATCACTCTGTATGGAGAATTATCTACACATCACTATGTATGGAGAATTATCTCAACATTATGTATGGAGAATTATCTACACATCACTATGTATGGAGAATTATAAACACATTATGTATGGAGAATTATCTACACATCACTATGTATGGAGAATTATCTACACATCACTATGTATGGAGAATTATCTACATCACTATGTATGGTGAATTATCTACACATTATGTATGGAGAATTATCTACACATCACTATGTATGGAGAATTATCTAACATCACTATTATGTATGGAGAATTATCTACACATCACTATGTATGGAGAATTATCTACATTATGTATGGAGAATGATCTATCACTATGTATGGAGAATTATCTACACATCACTCTGTATGGAGAATTATCTACACATCACTATGTATGGAGAATTATCTACACATTATGTATGGAGAATTATCTACACATCATTATGTATTGAGAATTATCCACACATCATATATGGAGAACTATCTACACATTATATATGTAGAACTATCTACACATTATACATGGAGAATTATCTACATATTATGTATGGAGAATTATCTACACATTATGTATGGAGAATTATCTACACATCACTATGTATGGCGAATTATCCACACATCACTAAGTATGGTGAATTATCTACACATTATGTATGGAGAATTATCTACACATCACTATGTATGGAGAATTATCTACACATGATGTATGGAGAATTATCTACACATCACTATGTATGGAGAATTATCCACACGTCACTCTGTATGGAGAATTATCTACACATCACTATGTATGGAGAATTATCTCAACATTATGTATGGATAATTATCTACACATCACTATGTATGGAGAATTATCTACACATCACTATGTATGGAGAATTATCTACACATGATTTATGGAGAATTATCTACACATTATTATGTATGGAGAATTATCTACACATCACTATGTATGGAGAATTATCTCAACATTATGTATGGAGAATTATTTACACATCACTATGTATGAGGAATTATCTACACATCACTCTGTATGGAGAATTATCTACACATCACTATGTATGGAGAATTATCTACACATTATGTATGGAGAATTATCTACACATCATTATGTATTGAGAATTATCCACACATCATATATGGAGAACTATCTACACATTATATACGTAGAACTATCTACACATTATATATGTAGAACTATCTACACATTATATATGGAGAATTATCTACATATTATGTATGGAGAATTATCTACACATTATGTATGGAGAATTATCTACACATCACTATGTATGGCGAATTATCCACACATCACTATGTATGGTGAATTATCTACACATTATGTATGGAGAATTATCTACACATCACTATGTATGGAGAATTATCTACACATCACTATGTATGGAGAATTATCTACACATCACTCTGTATGGAGAATTATCTACACATCACTATGTATGGAGAATTATCTACACATCACTATGTATGGAGAATTATCTACACATTATGTATGGAGAATTATCTACACATCACTATGTATGGAGAATTATCTACACATTATGTATGGAGAATTATCTACACATCACTATGTATGGAGAATTATCTACACATCACTATGTATGGCGAGTTATCCACACATCACTATGTATGGTGAATTATCTACACATTATGTATGGAGAATTATCTACACATCACTATGTATGGAGAATTATCTACACATCACTATGTATGGAGAATTATCTCAACATTATGTATGGAGAATTATCTACACATCACTATGTATGGAGAATTATCTCAACATTATGTATGGAGAATGATCTACACATCACTATGTATGGGGAATTATCTACA
Organism: Oncorhynchus keta; assembly: GCF_023373465.1. NCBI lineage: Eukaryota > Metazoa > Chordata > Actinopteri > Salmoniformes > Salmonidae > Oncorhynchus > Oncorhynchus keta. Next base: position 35,806 of record NW_026277111.1, on the reverse strand, counting down.
CATCACTATGTATGGAGAATTATCTACACATCACTATGTATGGAGAATTATCTACACATTATGTATGGAGAATTATCTATCATATGTATTGAGAATTATCCACACATCATATATGGAGAACTATCTACACATTATATATGTAGAACTATCTACACATTATATATGGAGAATTATCTACATATTATGTATGGAGAATTATCTACACATCACTATGTATGGAGAATTATCCACACATCACTATGTATGGAGAATTATCCACACATCACTCTGTATGGAGAATTATCTACACGTCACTATGTATGGAGAATTATCTCAACATTATGTATGGAGAATTATCTACACATCACTATGTATGAGGAATTATCTAAACATCACTCTGTATGGAGAATTATCTACACATCACTATGCATGGAGAATTATCTACACATTATGTATGGAGAATTATCTACACATCATTATGTATTGAGAATTATCCACACATCATATATGGAGAACTATCTACACATTATATACGTATAACTATCTACACATTATATATGGAGAATTATCTACATATTATGTATGGAGAATTATCTACACATTATGTATGGAGAATTATCTACACATCACTATGTATGGAGAATTATCCACACATGACTATGTATGGTGAATTATCTACACATCACTATGTATGGAGAATTATCTACACATTATTTATGGAGAATTATCTACACATCACTATGTATGGAGAATTATCTACACATCACTATGTATGGCGAATTATCCACACATCACTATGTATGGAGAATTATCTACACATCACTATGTATGGCAATTATCCACACATCACTATGTATGGAGAATTATCTACACATCACTATGTATGGCGAATTATCCACACATCACTATGTATGGAGAATTATCCACACATCACTCTGTATGGAGAATTATCTACACATCACTATGTATGGAGAATTATCTCAACATTATGTATGGAGAATTATCTACACATCACTATGTATGGAGAATTATCTACACATCACTATGTATGGAGAATTATCTACACATCACTATGTATGGATAATTATCTACACATCACTATGTATGGCGAGTTATCCACACATCACTATGTATGGTGAATTATCTACACATTATGTATGGAGAATTATCTACACATCACTATGTATGGAGAATTATCTACACATCACTATGTATGGAGAATTATCTCAACATTATGTATGGAGAATTATCTACACATCACTATGTATGGAGAATTATCTCAACATTATGTATGGAGAATGATCTACACATCACTATGTATGGGGAATTATCTACACATCACTCTGTATGGAGAATTATCTACACATCACTATGTATGGAGAATTATCTACACATTATGTATGGAGAATTATCTACACATCATTATGCATTGAGAATTATCCACACATCATATATGGAGAACTATCTACACATTATATATGTAGAACTATCTACACATTATATATGGAGAATTATCTACATATTATGTATGGAGAATTATCTACACATTATGTATGGAGAATTATCTACACATCACTATGTATGGAGAATTATCCACACATCACTATGTATGGTGAATTATCTACACATCACTATGTATGGAGAATTATCTACACATTATTTATGGAGAATTATCTACACATCACTATGTATGGAGAATTATCTACACATCACGATGTATGGCGAATTATCCACACATCACTAAGTATGGTGAATTATCTACACATTATGTATGGAGAATTATCTACACATCACTATGTATGGAGAATTATCTACACATGATGTATGGAGAATTATCTACACATCACTATGTATGGAGAATTATCCACACGTCACTATGTATGGCGAATTATCCACACATCACTATGTATGGTGAATTATCTACACATTATGTATGGAGAATTATCTACACATCACTATGTATGGAGAATTATCTACACATCACTATGTATGGAGAATTATCTCAACATTATGTATGGAGAATTATCTACACATCACTATGTATGGAGAATTATCTCAACATTATGTATGGAGAATGATCTACACATCACTATGTATGGGGAATTATCTACACATCACTCTGTATGGAGAATTATCTACACATCACTATGTATGGAGAATTATCTACACATTATGTATGGAGAATTATCTACACATCATTATGTATTGAGAATTATCCACACATCATATATGGAGAACTATCTACACATTATATATGTAGAACTATCTACACATTATATATGGAGAATTATCTACATATTATGTATGGAGAATTATCTACACATCACTATGTATGGAGAATTATCCACACATCACTATGTATGGAGAATTATCCACACATCACTCTGTATGGAGAATTATCTACACGTCACTATGTATGGAGAATTATCTCAACATTATGTATGGAGAATTATCTACACATCACTATGTATGAGGAATTATCTAAACATCACTCTGTATGGAGAATTATCTACACATCACTATGCATGGAGAATTATCTACACATTATGTATGGAGAATTATCTACACATCATTATGTATTGAGAATTATCCACACATCATATATGGAGAACTATCTACACATTATATACGTATAACTATCTACACATTATATATGGAGAATTATCTACATATTATGTATGGAGAATTATCTACACATTATGTATGGAGAATTATCTACACATCACTATGTATGGAGAATTATCCACACATGACTATGTATGGTGAATTATCTACACATCACTATGTATGGAGAATTATCTACACATTATTTATGGAGAATTATCTACACATCACTATGTATGGAGAATTATCTACACATCACTATGTATGGCGAATTATCCACACATCACTATGTATGGAGAATTATCTACACATCACTATGTATGGAGAATTATCTACACATCACTATGTATGGAGAATTATCTACACATCACTATGTATGGAGAATTATCTACACATCACTATGTATGGAGAATTATCCACACATCACTCTGTATGGAGAATTATCTACACATCACTATGTATGGAGAATTATCTCAACATTATGTATGGAGAATTATCTACACATCACTATGTATGGAGAATTATCTACACATCACTATGTATGGAGAATTATCTACACATCACTATGTATGGATAATTATCTACACATCACTATGTATGGCGAGTTATCCACACATCACTATGTATGGTGAATTATCTACACATTATGTATGGAGAATTATCTACACATCACTATGTATGGAGAATTATCTACACATCACTATGTATGGAGAATTATCTCAACATTATGTATGGAGAATTATCTACACATCACTATGTATGGAGAATTATCTCAACATTATGTATGGAGAATGATCTACACATCACTATGTATGGGGAATTATCTACACATCACTCTGTATGGAGAATTATCTACACATCACTATGTATGGAGAATTATCTACACATTATGTATGGAGAATTATCTACACATCATTATGCATTGAGAATTATCCACACATCATATATGGAGAACTATCTACACATTATATATGTAGAACTATCTACACATTATATATGGAGAATTATCTACATATTATGTATGGAGAATTATCTACACATTATGTATGGAGAATTATCTACACATCACTATGTATGGAGAATTATCCACACATCACTATGTATGGTGAATTATCTACACATCACTATGTATGGAGAATTATCTACACATTATTTATGGAGAATTATCTACACATCACTATGTATGGAGAATTATCTACACATCACTATGTATGGCGAATTATCCACACATCACTAAGTATGGTGAATTATCTACACATTATGTATGGAGAATTATCTACACATCACTATGTATGGAGAATTATCTACACATGATGTATGGAGAATTATCTACACATCACTATGTATGGAGAATTATCCACACGTCACTCTGTATGGAGAATTATCTACACATCACTATGTATGGAGAATTATCTCAACATTATGTATGGATAATTATCTACACATCACTATGTATGGAGAATTATCTACACATCACTATGTATGGAGAATTATCTACACATCACTATGTATGGAGAATTATCTACACATTATGTATGGAGAATTATCTACACATCACTATGTATGGAGAATTATCTACACATCACTATGTATGGAGAATTATCTACACATCATTATGTATGGAGAATTATCTACACATCACTATGTATGGAGAATTATCTCAACATTATGTATGGAGAATTATCTACACATCACTATGTATGGAGAATTATCTACACATCACTATCTACACATATGTTCTATCTATCTACATCACTATGTATGGAGAATTATCTACACATTATGTATGGAGAATTATCTACACATCATTATGTATGGAGAATTATCCACACATCATATGTATGGAGAATTATCTACACATCACTATGTATGGAGAATTATCTACACATTATATATGGAGAATTATCTACACATCATATGTATGGAGAATTATCTACACATCACTATGTATGGAGAATTATCTACACATCACTATGTATGGTGAATTATCTACACATCACTATGTATGGAGAATTATCTACACATCACTATGTATGGAGAATTATCTACACATGATGTATGGAGAATTATCTACACATCACTATGTATGGAGAATTATCCACACATCACTCTGTATGGAGAATTATCTACACATCACTATGTATGGAGAATTATCTCAACATTATGTATGGAGAATTATCTACACATCATTATGCATTGAGAATTATCCACACATCATATATGGAGAACTATCTACACATTATATATGTAGAACTATCTACACATTATATATGGAGAATTATCTACATATTATGTATGGAGAATTATCTACACATTATGTATGGAGAATTATCTACACATCACTATGTATGGAGAATTATCCACACATCACTATGTATGGTGAATTATCTACACATCACTATGTATGGAGAATTATCTACACATTATTTATGGAGAATTATCTACACATCACTATGTATGGAGAATTATCTACACATCACGATGTATGGCGAATTATCCACACATCACTAAGTATGGTGAATTATCTACACATTATGTATGGAGAATTATCTACACATCACTATGTATGGAGAATTATCTACACATGATGTGTGGAGAATTATCTACACATCACTATGTATGGAGAATTATCCACACATCACTCTGTATGGAGAATTATCTACACATCACTATGTATGGAGAATTATCTCAACATTATGTATGGATAATTATCTACACATCACTATGTATGGAGAATTATCCACACGTCACTCTGTATGGAGAATTATCTACACATCACTATGTATGGAGAATTATCTCAACATTATGTATGGATAATTATCTACACATCACTATGTATGGAGAATTATCTACACATCACTATGTATGGAGAATTATCTACACATGATTTATGGAGAATTATCTACACATTATTATGTATGGAGAATTATCTACACATCACTATGTATGGAGAATTATCTCAACATTATGTATGGAGAATTATTTACACATCACTATGTATGAGGAATTATCTACACATCACTCTGTATGGAGAATTATCTACACATCACTATGTATGGAGAATTATCTACACATTATGTATGGAGAATTATCTACACATCATTATGTATTGAGAATTATCCACACATCATATATGGAGAACTATCTACACATTATATACGTAGAACTATCTACACATTATATATGTAGAACTATCTACACATTATATATGGAGAATTATCTACATATTATGTATGGAGAATTATCTACACATTATGTATGGAGAATTATCTACACATCACTATGTATGGAGAATTATACACACATCACTATGTATGGTGAATTATCTACACATCACTATGTATGGAGAATTATCTACACATTATTTATGGAGAATTATCTACACATCACGATGTATGGATAATTATCTACACATCACTATGTATGGCGAATTATCCACACATCACTATGTATGGTGAATTATCTACACATTATGTATGGAGAATTAACTACACATCACTATGTATGGAGAATTATCTACACATCACTATGTATGGTGAATTATCCACACATCACTATGTATGGAGAATTATCCACACATCACTCTGTATGAGAATTATCCACACATCACTATGTATGGAGAATTATCTCAACATTATGTATAGAGAATTATCTACACATCACTATGTATGGAGAATTATCTACACATTATGTATGGAGAATGATCTACACATCACTATGTATGGAGAATTATCTACACATCACTATGTATGGCGAATTATCCACATCACTATGTATGGTGAATTATCTACACATTATGTATGGAGAATTATCTACACATCACTATGTATGGAGAATTATCTCAACATTATGTATGGAGAATTATCTACACATCACTATGTATGGAGAATTATCTCAACATTATGTATGGAGAATTATCTACACATCACTATGTATGGGGAATTATCTACACATCACTCTGTATGGAGAATTATCTACACATCACTATGTATGGTGAATTATCTACACATTATGTATGGAGAATTATCTACACATCACTATGTATGGAGAATTATCTCAACATTATGTATGGAGAATTATCTACACATCACTATGTATGGGGAATTATCTACACATCACTCTGTATGGAGAATTATCTACACATCACTATGTATGGAGAATTATCTACACATTATGTATGGAGAATTATCTACACATAATTATGTATTGAGAATTATCCACACATCATATATGGAGAACTATCTACACATTATATATGTAGAACTATCTACACATTATATATGGATAATTATCTACATATTATGTATGGAGAATTATCTACACATTATGTATGGAGAATTATCTACACATCACTATGTATGGAGAATTATCCACACATCACTATGTATGGTGAATTATCTACACATCACTATGTATGGAGAATTATCTACACATTATTTATGGAGAATTATCTACACATCACTATGTATGGAGAATTATCTACACATCACTATGTATGGCGAATTATCCACACATCACTATGTATGGTGAATTATCTACACATTATGTATGGAGAATTATCTACACATCACTATGTATGGAGAATTATCTACACATCACTATGTATGGCGAATTATCACACATCACTATGTATGGAGAATTATCCACACATCACTCTGTATGGAGAATTATCTACACATCACTATGTATGGAGAATTATCTCAACATTATGTATGGAGAATTATCTACACATCACTATGTATGAGGAATTATCTAAACATCACTCTGTATGGAGAATTATCTACACATCACTATGTATGGTGAATTATCTACACATTATGTATGGAGAATTATCTACACATCACTATGTATGGAGAATTATCTCAACATTATGTATGGAGAATTATCTACACATCACTATGTATGGAGAATTATCTCAACATTATGAATGGAGAATTATCTACACATCACTATGTATGGGAATTATCTACACATCACTCTGTATGGAGAATTATCTACACATCACTATGTATGGTGAATTATCTACACATTATGTATGGAGAATTATCTACACATCACTATGTATGGAGAATTATCTCAACATTATGTATGGAGAATTATCTACACATCACTATGTATGGGGAATTATCTACACATCACTCTGTATGGAGAATTATCTACACATCACTATGTATGGAGAATTATCTACACATTATGTATGGAGAATTATCTACACATAATTATGTATTGAGAATTATCCACACATCATATATGGAGAACTATCTACACATTATATATGTAGAACTATCTACACATTATATATGGATAATTATCTACATATTATGTATGGATAATTATCTACACATTATGTATGGAGAATTATCTACACATCACTATGTATGGAGAATTATCCACACATCACTATGTATGGTGAATTATCTACACATCACTATGTATGGAGAATTATCTACACATTATTTATGGAGAATTATCTACACATCACTATGTATGGAGAATTATCTACACATCACTATGTATGGCGAATTATCCACACATCACTATGTATGGTGAATTATCTACACATTATGTATGGAGAATTATCTACACATCACTATGTATGGAGAATTATCTACACATCACTATGTATGGCGAATTATCCACACATCACTATGTATGGAGAATTATCCACACATCACTCTGTATGGAGAATTATCTACACATCACTATGTATGGAGAATTATCTCAACATTATGTATGGAGAATTATCTACACATCACTATGTATGAGGAATTATCTAAACATCACTCTGTATGGAGAATTATCTACACATCACTATGTATGGAGAATTATCTACACATTATGTATGGAGAATTATCTACACATCATTATGTATTGAGAATTATCCACACATCATATATGGAGAACTATCTACACATTATATACGTAGAACTATCTACACATTATATATGGAGAATTATCTACATATTATGTATGGAGAATTATCTACACATTATGTATGGAGAATTATCTACACATCACTATGTATGGAGAATTATCCACACATGACTATGTATGGTGAATTATCTACACATCACTATGTATGGAGAATTATCTACACATTATTTATGGAGAATTATCTACACATCACTATGTATGGAGAATTATCTACACATCACTATGTATGGCGAATTATCCACACATCACTATGTATGGTGAATTATCTACACATTATGTATGGAGAATTATCTACACATCACTATGTATGGAGAATTATCTACACATGATGTATGGAGAATTATCTACACATCACTATGTATGGAGAATTATCCACACATCACTCTGTATGGAGAATTATCTACACATCACTATGTATGGAGAATTATCTCAACATTATGTATGGAGAATTATCTACACATCACTATGTATGGAGAATTATCTACACATTATGTATGGAGAATTATCTACACATCACTATGTATGGAGAATTATCTACACATCACTATATATGGCGAGTTATCCACACATCACTATGTATGGTGAATTATCTACACATTATGTATGGAGAATTATCTACACATCACTATGTATGGAGAATTATCTACACATCACTATGTATGGAGAATTATCTCAACATTATGTATGGAGAATTATCTACACATCACTATGTATGGAGAATTATCTCAACATTATGTATGGAGAATGATCTACACATCACTATGTATGGGGAATTATCTACACATCACTCTGTATGGAGAATTATCTACACATCACTATGTATGGAGAATTATCTACACATTATGTATGGAGAATTATCTACACATCATTATGTATTGAGAATTATCCACACATCATATATGGAGAACTATCTACACATTATATATGTAGAACTATCTACACATTATATATGGAGAATTATCTACATATTATGTATGGAGAATTATCTACACATCACTATGTATGGAGAATTATCTACACATCACTATGTATGGAGAATTATCCACACATCACTATGTATGGAGAATTATCTACACATCACTATGTATGGAGAATTATCTACACATTATGTATGGAGAATTATCTACACATCACTATGTATGGAGAATTATCTACACATTATGTATGGAGAATTATCTACACATCACTATGTATGGAGAATTATCTACACATTATGTATGGAGAATTATCTACACATCACTATGTATGGTATGGAATTATCTACACATCACTATGTATGGAGAATTATCTACACATCATCATGGAGAATTATCTATGTATGGTATGGAGAATTATCTACATCTGGAGAATTATCTACACATTATGTATGGAGAATTATCTACACATCACTATGTATGGAGAATTATCTACACACATCATATATGGAGAATTATCTACACATCATATATATGTAGAATTATCTACACATCACTATGTATGGAGAATTATCTACACATATGTATGGAGAATTATCTACACATCATTATGTATGGAAATTATCTACACATCACTATGTATGGAGAATTATCTACACATCACTATGTATGGAGAATTATCTACACATCATTATGTATGGAGAATTATCTACACATCACTATGTATGGAGAATTATCTACACATCACTCATGGAGAATTATCTACACATCACTATGTATGGAGAATTATCTACACATTATGTATGGAGAATTATCTACACATCATATGTATTGAGAATTATCCACACATCATATATGGAGAATTATCTACACATTATATATGTAGAACTATCTACACATTATATATGGAGAATTATCTACACATCACTATGTATGGAGAATTATCTACACATTATGTATGGAGAATTATCTACACATCACTATGTATGGAGAATTATCCACACATCACTATGTATGGAGAATTATCTACACATCACTATGTATGGAGAATTATCTACACATTATTTATGGAGAATTATCTACACATCACTATGTATGGAGAATTATCTACACATCACTATGTATGGAGAATTATCCACACATCACTATGTATGGTGAATTATCTACACATTATGTATGGAGAATTATCTACACATCACTATGTATGGAGAATTATCTACACATGATGTATGGAGAATTATCTACACATCACTATGTATGGAGAATTATCCACACATCACTCTGTATGGAGAATTATCTACACATCACTATGTATGGAGAATTATCTCAACATTATGTATGGATAATTATCTACACATCACTATGTATGGAGAATTATCTACACATCACTATGTATGGAGAATTATCTACACATGATTTATGGAGAATTATCTACACATTATTATGTATGGAGAATTATCTACACATCACTATGTATGGAGAATTATCTCAACATTATGTATGGAGAATTATTTACACATCACTATGTATGAGGAATTATCTACACATCACTCTGTATGGAGAATTATCTACACATCACTATGTATGGAGAATTATCTACACATTATGTATGGAGAATTATCTACACATCATTATGTATTGAGAATTATCCACACATCATATATGGAGAACTATCTACACATTATATACGTAGAACTATCTACACATTATATATGTAGAACTATCTACACATTATATATGGAGAATTATCTACATATTATGTATGGAGAATTATCTACACATTATGTATGGAGAATTATCTACACATCACTATGTATGGAGAATTATCCACACATCACTATGTATGGTGAATTATCTACACATCACTATGTATGGAGAATTATCTACACATTATTTATGGAGAATTATCTACACATCACGATGTATGGATAATTATCTACACATCACTATGTATGGCGAATTATCCACACATCACTATGTATGGTGAATTATCTACACATTATGTATGGAGAATTAACTACACATCACTATGTATGGAGAATTATCTACACATCACTATGTATGGTGAATTATCCACACATCACTATGTATGGAGAATTATCCACACATCACTCTGTATGGAGAATTATCTACACATCACTATGTATGGAGAATTATCTCATTATTATCTACACATCACTATGTATGGAGAATTATCTACACATCACTATGTATGGAGAATTATCTACACATCACTATGTATGGAGAATTATCTACACATGATGTATGGAGAATTATCTACACATCACTATGTATGGAGAATTATCTACACATCACTATGTATGGAGAATTATCTCACACATTATGTATGGAGAATTATCTACACATCACTATGTATGGAGAATTATCTACACATCACTATGTATGGAGAATTATCTACACATCACTATGTATGGAGAATTATCTACACATCACTATGTATGGAGAATTATCTACACATTATTGTATGGAGAATTATCTACACATCACTATGTATGGAGAATTATCTACACATCACTATGTATGGAGAATTATCTACACATCACTATGTATGGAGAATTATCTACACATTATGTATGGAGAATTATCTACACATCACTATGTATGGAGAATTATCTACACATCACTATGTATGGAGAATTATCTACACATCACTATGTATGGAGAATTATCCACACATCACTCTGTATGGAGAATTATCTACACATCACTATGTATGGAGAATTATCTCAACATTATGTATGGAGAATTATCTACACATCACTATGTATGAGGAATTATCTAAACATCACTCTGTATGGAGAATTATCTACACATCACTATGTATGGAGAATTATCTACACATTATGTATGGAGAATTATCTACACATCATATGTATTGAGAATTATCCACACATCATATATGGAGAACTATCTACACATTATATACGTGGAGAACTATCTACACATTATATATGGAGAATTATCTACATCACTATGTATGGAGAATTATCTACACATTATGTATGGAGAATTATCTACACATCACTATGTATGGAGAATTATCCACACATCACTATGTATGGTGAATTATCTACACATCATATGTATGGAGAATTATCTACACATTATGTATGGAGAATTATCTACACATCACTATGTATGGAGAATTATCTACACATCACTATGTATGGAGAATTATCTACACATCACTATGTATGGTGAATTATCTACACATTATGTATGGAGAATTATCTACACATCACTATGTATGGAGAATTATCTACACATCATGTATGGAGAATTATCTACACATCACTATGTATGGAGAATTATCTACACATCACTCTGTATGGAGAATTATCTACACATCACTATGTATGGAGAATTATCTCAACATTATGTATGGAGAATTATCTACACATCACTATGTATGGAGAATTATCTACACATATGTATGGAGAATTATCTACACATCACTATGTATGGAGAATTATCTACACATCACTATGTATGGAGAATTATCTACACATCACTATGTATGGAGAATTATCTACACATTATGTATGGAGAATTATCTACACATCACTATGTATGGAGAATTATCTACACATCACTATGTATGGAGAATTATCTCAACATTATGTATGGAGAATTATCTACACATCACTATGTATGGAGAATTATCTCAACATTATGTATGGAGAATTATCTACACATCACTATGTATGGGGAATTATCTACACATCACTCTGTATGGAGAATTATCTACACATCACTATGTATGGAGAATTATCTACACATTATGTATGGAGAATTATCTACACATCATTATGTATTGAGAATTATCCACACATCATATATGGAGAACTATCTACACATTATATATGTAGAACTATCTACACATTATATATGGAGAATTATCTACATATTATGTATGGAGAATTATCTACACATTATGTATGGAGAATTATCTACACATCACTATGTATGGAGAATTATCCACACATCACTATGTATGGTGAATTATCTACACATCACTATGTATGGAGAATTATCTACACATTATTTATGGAGAATTATCTACACATCACTATGTATGGAGAATTATCTACACATCACTATGTATGGCGAATTATCCACACATCACTATGTATGGTGAATTATCTACACATTATGTATGGAGAATTATCTACACATCACTATGTATGGAGAATTATCTACACATGATGTATGGAGAATTATCTACACATCACTATGTATGGAGAATTATCCACACGTCACTCTGTATGGAGAATTATCTACACATCACTATGTATGGAGAATTATCTCAACATTATGTATGGATAATTATCTACACATCACTATGTATGGAGAATTATCTACACATCACTATGTATGGAGAATTATCTACACATGATTTATGGAGAATTATCTACACATTATTATGTATGGAGAATTATCTACACATCACTATGTATGGAGAATTATCTCAACATTATGTATGGAGAATTATTTACACATCACTATGTATGAGAATTATCTACACATCACTCTGTATGGAGAATTATCTACACATCACTATGTATGGAGAATTATCTACACATTATGTATGGAGAATTATCTACACATCATTATGTATTGAGAATTATCCACACATCATATATGGAGAACTATCTACACATTATATATGTAGAACTATCTACACATTATATATGGAGAACTATCTACACATTATATATGGAGAATTATCTACATATTATGTATGGAGAATTATCTACACATTATGTATGGAGAATTATCTACACATCACTATGTATGGAGAATTATCTACACATCACTATGTATGGAGAATTATCTACACATCACTATGTATGGAGAATTATCTACACATTATTTATGGAGAATTATCTACACATCACGATGTATGGATAATTATCTACACATCACTATGTATGGAGAATTATCCACACATCACTATGTATGGAGAATTATCTACACATTATGTATGGAGAATTATCTACATCACTATGTATGGAGAATTATCTACACATCACTATGTATGGAGAATTATCCACACATCACTATGTATGGAGAATTATCCACACATCACTCTGTATGGAGAATTATCTACACATCACTATGTATGGAGAATTATCTCAACATTATGTATGGAGAATTATCTACACATCACTATGTATGGAGAATTATCTACACATCACTATGTATGGAGAATTATCTACACATCACTATGTATGGAGAATTATCTACACATCATATGTATGGAGAATTATCTACACATCACTATGTATGGAGAATTATCTACACATCACTATGTATGGAGAATTATCTCACACATTATGTATGGAGAATTATCTACACATCACTATGTATGGAGAATTATCTACACATCACTATGTATGGAGAATTATCTACACATCACTATGTATGGAAATTATCTACACATCACTATGTATGGAGAATTATCTACACATTATTTATGGAGAATTATCTACACATCACTATGTATGGAGAATTATCTACACATCACTATGTATGGCGAATTATCCACACATCACTATGTATGGTGAATTATCTACACATTATGTATGGAGAATTATCTACACATCACTATGTATGGAGAATTATCTACACATCACTATGTATGGCGAATTATCCACACATCACTATGTATGGAGAATTATCCACACATCACTCTGTATGGAGAATTATCTACACATCACTATGTATGGAGAATTATCTCAACATTATGTATGGAGAATTATCTACACATCACTATGTATGAGGAATTATCTAAACATCACTCTGTATGGAGAATTATCTACACATCACTATGTATGGAGAATTATCTACACATTATGTATGGAGAATTATCTACACATCATTATGTATTGAGAATTATCCACACATCATATATGGAGAACTATCTACACATTATATACGTAGAACTATCTACACATTATATATGGAGAATTATCTACATATTATGTATGGAGAATTATCTACACATTATGTATGGAGAATTATCTACACATCACTATGTATGGAGAATTATCCACACATGACTATGTATGGTGAATTATCTACACATCACTATGTATGGAGAATTATCTACACATTATTTATGGAGAATTATCTACACATCACTATGTATGGAGAATTATCTACACATCACTATGTATGGCGAATTATCCACACATCACTATGTATGGTGAATTATCTACACATTATGTATGGAGAATTATCTACACATCACTATGTATGGAGAATTATCTACACATGATGTATGGAGAATTATCTACACATCACTATGTATGGAGAATTATCCACACATCACTCTGTATGGAGAATTATCTACACATCACTATGTATGGAGAATTATCTCAACATTATGTATGGAGAATTATCTACACATCACTATGTATGGAGAATTATCTACACATTATGTATGGAGAATTATCTACACATCACTATGTATGGAGAATTATCTACACATCACTATGTATGGCGAATTATCCACACATCACTATGTATGGTGAATTATCTACACATTATGTATGGAGAATTATCTACACATCACTATGTATGGAGAATTATCTACACATCACTATGTATGGAGAATTATCTCAACATTATGTATGGAGAATTATCTACACATCACTATGTATGGAGAATTATCTCAACATTATGTATGGAGAATGATCTACACATCACTATGTATGGGAATTATCTACACATCACTCTGTATGGAGAATTATCTACACATCACTATGTATGGAGAATTATCTACACATTATGTATGGAGAATTATCTACACATCATTATGTATTGAGAATTATCCACACATCATATATGGAGAACTATCTACACATTATATATGTAGAACTATCTACACATTATATATGGAGAATTATCTACATATTATGTATGGAGAATTATCTACACATTATGTATGGAGAATTATCTACACATCACTATGTATGGAGAATTATCCACACATCACTATGTATGGTGAATTATCTACACATCACTATGTATGGAGAATTATCTACACATTATTTATGGAGAATTATCTACACATCACTATGTATGGAGAATATCTACACATCACTATGTATGGCGAATTATCCACACATCACTAAGTATGGTGAATTATCTACACATTATGTATGGAGAATTATCTACACATCACTATGTATGGAGAATTATCTACACATGATGTATGGAGAATTATCTACACATCACTATGTATGGAGAATTATCCACATCACTCTGTATGGAGAATTATCTACACATCACTATGTATGGAGAATTATCTCAACATTATGTATGGATAATTATCTACACATCACTATGTATGGAGAATTATCTACACATCACTATGTATGGAGAATTATCTACACATGATTTATGGAGAATTATCTACACATTATTATGTATGGAGAATTATCTACACATCACTATGTATGGAGAATTATCTCAACATTATGTATGGAGAATTATTTACACATCACTATGTATGAGGAATTATCTACACATCACTCTGTATGGAGAATTATCTACACATCACTATGTATGGAGAATTATCTACACATTATGTATGGAGAATTATCTACACATCATTATGTATTGAGAATTATCCACACATCATATATGGAGAACTATCTACACATTATATACGTAGAACTATCTACACATTATATATGTAGAACTATCTACACATTATATATGGAGAATTATCTACATATTATGTATGGAGAATTATCTACACATTATGTATGGAGAATTATCTACACATCACTATGTATGGAGAATTATCCACACATCACTATGTATGGTGAATTATCTACACATCACTATGTATGGAGAATTATCTACACATTATTTATGGAGAATTATCTACACATCACAATGTATGGATAATTATCTACACATCACTATGTATGGCATCCACACATCACTATGTATGGAGAATTATCTACACATTATGTATGGAGAATTAACTACACATCACTATGTATGGAGAATTATCTACACATCACTATGTATGGTGAATTATCCACACATCACTATGTATGGAGAATTATCCACACATCACTCTGTATGGAGAATTATCTACACATCACTATGTATTGAGAATTATCTCAACATTATGTATGGAGAATTATCTACACATCACTATGTATGGAGAATTATCTACACATCACTATGTATGGAGAATTATCTACACATCACTATGTATGGAGAATTATCTACACATGATGTATGGAGAATTATCTACACATCACTCTGTATGGAGAATTATCTACACATCACTATGTATGGAGAATTATCTCAACATTATGTATGGAGAATTATCTACACATCACTATGTATGGAGAATTATCTACACATCACTATGTATGGAGAATTATCTACACATCACTATGTATGGAGAATTATCCACACATCACTATGTATGGTGAATTATCTACACATCCCTATGTATGGATAATTATCTACACATCACTATGTATGGAGAATTATCTCAACATTATGTATGGAGAATTATCTACACATCACTATGTATGGGAATTATCTACACATCACTCTGTATGGAGAATTATCTACACATCACTATGTATGGAGAATTATCTACACATTATGTATGGAGAATTATCTACACATCATTATGTATTGAGAATTATCCACACATCATATATGGAGAACTATCTACACATTATATATGTAGAACTATCTACACATTATATATGGATAATTATCTACATATTATGTATGGAGAATTATCTACACATTATGTATGGAGAATTATCTACACATCACTATGTATGGAGAATTATCTACACATCACTATGTATGGAGAATTATCTACACATCATTTATGGAGAATTATCTACACATTATTATGTATGGAGAATTATCTACACATCACTATGTATGGAGAATTATCTCAACATTATGTATGGAGAATTATTTACACATCACTATGTATGAGAATTATCTACACATCACTATGTATGGAGAATTATCTACACATCACTATGTATGGAGAATTATCTACACATTATGTATGGAGAATTATCTACACATCATTATGTATTGAGAATTATCCACACATCATATATGGAGAACTATCTACACATTATATACGTAGAACTATCTACACATTATATATGTAGAACTATCTACACATTATATATGGAGAATTATCTACATATTATGTATGGAGAATTATCTACACATTATGTATGGAGAATTATCTACACATCACTATGTATGGAGAATTATCCACACATCACTATGTATGGTGAATTATCTACACATCACTATGTATGGAGAATTATCTACACATTATTTATGGAGAATTATCTACACATCACGATGTATGGATAATTATCTACACATCACTATGTATGGCGAATTATCCACACATCACTATGTATGGTGAATTATCTACACATTATGTATGGAGAATTATCTACACATCACTATGTATGGAGAATTATCTACACATCACTATGTATGGAGAATTATCTACACATCACTATGTATGGAGAATTATCTCAACATTATGTATGGAGAATTATCTACACATCACTATGTATGGGAATTATCTACACATCACTATGTATGGAGAATTATCTACACATCACTATGTATGGAGAATTATCTACACATTATGTATGGAGAATTATCTACACATCACTATGGAGAATTATCTACACATCAATTATGGAGAACATCACACATGTATATGGAGAATTATCTACACATTATGTATGGAGAATTATCTACACATTATGTATGGAGAATTATCTACACATCACTATGTATGGAGAATTATCTACACATCACTATGTATGGAGAATTATCTACACATCATTTATGGAGAATTATCTACACATTATTATGTATGGAGAATTATCTACACATCACTATGTATGGAGAATTATCTCAACATTATGTATGGAGAATTATTTACACATCACTATGTATGAGGAATTATCTACACATCACTCTGTATGGAGAATTATCTACACATCACTATGTATGGAGAATTATCTACACATTATGTATGGAGAATTATCTACACATCATTATGTATGAGAATTATCCACACATCATATATGGAGAACTATCTACACATTATATATGTAGAACTATCTACACATTATATATGGAGAATTATCTACATATTATGTATGGAGAATTATCTACACATTATGTATGGAGAATTATCTACACATCACTATGTATGGAGAATTATCCACACATCACTATGTATGGTGAATTATCTACACATCACTATGTATGGAGAATTATCTACACATTATTTATGGAGAATTATCTACACATCACGATGTATGGATAATTATCTACACATCACTATGTATGGAGAATTATCCACACATCACTATGTATGGTGAATTATCTACACATTATGTATGGAGAATTAACTACACATCACTATGTATGGAGAATTATCTACACATCACTATGTATGGAGAATTATCCACACATCACTATGTATGGAGAATTATCCACACATCACTCTGTATGGAGAATTATCTACACATCACTATGTATTGAGAATTATCTCAACATTATGTATGGAGAATTATCTACACATCACTATGTATGGAGAATTATCCACACATCACTATGTATGGTGAATTATCTACACATTATGTATGGAGAATTATCTACACATCACATGTATGGAGAATTATCTACACATGATGTATGGAGAATTATCTACACATCACTCTGTATGGAGAATTATCTACACATCACTATGTATGGAGAATTATCTCACACATTATGTATGGAGAATTATCTACACATCACTATGTATGGAGAATTATCTACACATTATGTATGGAGAATTATCTACACATCACTATGTATGGAGAATTATCTACACATCACTATGTATGGAGAATTATCTACACATCACTATGTATGGTGAATTATCTACACATCACTATGTATGGAGAATTATCTACACATCACTATGTATGGAGAATTATCTCAACATTATGTATGGAGAATTATCTACACATCACTATGTATGGGGAATTATCTACACATCACTCTGTATGGAGAATTATCTACACATCACTATGTATGGAGAATTATCTACACATTATGTATGGAGAATTATCTACACATAATTATGTATGAGAATTATCCACACATCATATATGGAGAACTATCTACACATTATATATGTAGAACTATCTACACATTATGTATGGAGAATTATCTACATATTATGTATGGAGAATTATCTACACATTATGTATGGAGAATTATCTACACATCACTATGTATGGAGAATTATCTACACATCACTATGTATGGAGAATTATCTACACATGATTTATGGAGAATTATCTACACATCATTATGTATGGAGAATTATCTACACATCACTATGTATGGAGAATTATCTCAACATTATGTATGGAGAATTATTTACACATCACTATGTATGAGGAATTATCTACACATCACTCTGTATGGAGAATTATCTACACATCACTATGTATGGAGAATTATCTACACATTATGTATGGAGAATTATCTACACATCATTATGTATTGAGAATTATCCACACATCATATATGGAGAACTATCTACACATTATATACGTAGAACTATCTACACATTATATATGTAGAACTATCTACACATTATATATGGAGAATTATCTACATATTATGTATGGAGAATTATCTACACATTATGTATGGAGAATTATCTACACATCACTATGTATGGAGAATTATCCACACATCACTATGTATGGTGAATTATCTACAAATCACTATGTATGGAGAATTATCTACACATTATTTATGGAGAATTATCTACACATCACTATGTATGGATAATTATCTACACATCACTATGTATGGCGAATTATCCACACATCACTATGTATGGTGAATTATCTACACATTATGTATGGAGAATTAACTACACATCACTATGTATGGAGAATTATCTACACATCACTATGTATGGTGAATTATCCACACATCACTATGTATGGAGAATTATCCACACATCACTCTGTATGGAGAATTATCTACACATCACTATGTATTGAGAATTATCTCACACATTATGTATGGAGAATTATCTACACATCACTATGTATGGCGAATTATCCACACATCACTATGTATGGTGAATTATCTACACATTATGTATGGAGAATTATCTACACATCACTATGTATGGAGAATTATCTACACATGATGTATGGAGAATTATCTACACATCACTATGTATGGAGAATTATCCACACATCACTCTGTATGGAGAATGATCTACACATCACTATGTATGGTGAATTATCTACACATTATGTATGGAGAATTATCTACACATCACTATGTATGGAGAATTATCTACACATTATGTATGGAGAATGATCTACACATCACTATGTATGGAGAATTATCTACACATCACTATGTATGGCGAATTATCCACACATCACTATGTATGGTGAATTATCTACACATTATGTATGGAGAATTATCTACACATCACTATGTATGGAGAATTATCTCAACATTATGTATGGAGAATTATCTACACATCACTATGTATGGAGAATTATCTGTATGGAGAATTATCTACACATCACTATGTATGGAGAATTATCTACACATCACTATGTATGGAGAATTATCTACACATCACTATGTATGGAGAATTATCTACACATCACTATGTATGGAGAATTATCCACACATCACTATGTATGGAGAATTATCTACACATCACTCTGTATGGAGAATTATCTACACATCACTATGTATGGAGAATTATCTACACATCACTATGTATGGAGAATTATCTACACATCATATGTATTGAGAATTATCCACACATCATATATGGAGAACTATCTACACATTATATACGTAGAACTATCTACACATTATATATGGAGAATTATCTACATATTATGTATGGAGAATTATCTACACATTATGTATGGAGAATTATCTACACATCACTATGTATGGAGAATTATCCACACATGACTATGTATGGTGAATTATCTACACATCACTATGTATGGAGAATTATCTACACATTATTTATGGAGAATTATCTTCACTATGTATGGAGAATTATCTACACATCACTATGTATGGAGAATTATCTACACATCACTATGTATGGAGAATTATCCACACATCACTATGTATGGAGAATTATCTACACATTATTTATGGAGAATTATCTACACATCACTATGTATGGAGAATTATCTACACATCACTATGTATGGCGAATTATCCACACATCACTATGTATGGTGAATTATCTACACATTATGTATGGAGAATTATCTACACATCACTATGTATGGAGAATTATCTACACATGATGTATGGAGAATTATCTACACATCACTATGTATGGAGAATTATCCACACATCACTCTGTATGGAGAATTATCTACACATCACTATGTATGGAGAATTATCTACACATTATGTATGGAGAATTATCTACACATCACTATGTATGGAGAATTATCTACACATCACTATGTATGGAGAATTATCCACACATCACTATGTATGGTGAATTATCTACACATTATGTATGGAGAATTATCTACACATCATTATGTATTGAGAATTATCCACACATCATATATGGAGAACTATCTACACATTATATATGTAGAACTATCTACACATTATATATGGAGAATTATCTACATATTATGTATGGAGAATTATCTACACATTATGTATGGAGAATTATCTACACATCACTATGTATGGAGAATTATCCACACATCACTATGTATGGTGAATTATCTACACATCACTATGTATGGTGAATTATCCACACATCACTATGTATGGAGAATTATCTACACATTATTTATGGAGAATTATCTACACATCACTATGTATGGAGAATTATCTACACATCACTATGTATGGCGAATTATCCACACATCACTATGTATGGTGAATTATCTACACATTATGTATGGAGAATTATCTACACATCACTATGTATGGAGAATTATCTACACATGATGTATGGAGAATTATCTACACATCACTATGTATGGAGAATTATCCACACATCACTCTGTATGGAGAATTATCTACACATCACTATGTATGGAGAATTATCTACACATTATGTATGGAGAATTATCTACACATCACTATGTATGGAGAATTATCTACACATCACTATGTATGGTGAATTATCTACACATCACTATGTATGGTGAATTATCTACACATTATGTATGGAGAATTATCTACACATCATTATGTATTGAGAATTATCCACACATCATATATGGAGAACTATCTACACATTATATATGTAGAACTATCTAAACATTATATATGGAGAATTATCTACATATTATGTATGGAGAATTATCTACACATTATGTATGGAGAATTATCTACACATCACTATGTATGGAGAATTATCTACACATCACTATGTATGGTGAATTATCTACACATCACTATGTATGGAGAATTATCTACACATCACTATGTATGGAGAATTATCTACACATCACTATGTATGGTGAATTATCTACACATTATGTATGGAGAATTATCTACACATCACTATGTATGGAGAATTATCTACACATGATGTATGGAGAATTATCTACACATCACTATGTATGGAGAATTATCCACACGTCACTCTGTATGGAGAATTATCTACACATCACTATGTATGGAGAATTATCTCAACATTATGTATGGATAATTATCTACACATCACTATGTATGGAGAATTATCTACACATCACTATGTATGGAGAATTATCTACACATGATTTATGGAGAATTATCTACACATTATTATGTATGGAGAATTATCTACACATCACTATGTATGGAGAATTATCTCAACATTATGTATGGAGAATTATTTACACATCACTATGTATGAGGAATTATCTACACATCACTCTGTATGGAGAATTATCTACACATCACTATGTATGGAGAATTATCTACACATTATGTATGGAGAATTATCTACACATCATTATGTATTGAGAATTATCCACACATCATATATGGAGAACTATCTACACATTATATACGTAGAACTATCTACACATTATATATGTAGAACTATCTACACATTATATATGGAGAATTATCTACATATTATGTATGGAGAATTATCTACACATTATGTATGGAGAATTATCTACACATCACTATGTATGGAGAATTATCCACACATCACTATGTATGGTGAATTATCTACACATCACTATGTATGGAGAATTATCTACACATTATTTATGGAGAATTATCTACACATCACTATGTATGGAGAATTATCTACACATTATGTATGGAGAATTATCTACACATCATTATGTATGGAGAATTATCCACACATCATATATGGAGAACTATCTACACATTATATACGGAGAACTATCTACACATTATATATGGAGAATTATCTACATATTATGTATGGAGAATTATCTACACATTATGTATGGAGAATTATCTACACATCACTATGTATGGAGAATTATCCACACATGACTATGTATGGTGAATTATCTACACATCACTATGTATGGAGAATTATCTACACATTATTTATGGAGAATTATCTACACATCACTATGTATGGAGAATTATCTACACATCACTATGTATGGCGAATTATCCACACATCACTATGTATGGAGAATTATCTACACATTATTTATGGAGAATTATCTACACATCACTATGTATGGAGAATTATCTACACATCACTATGTATGGAGAATTATCCACACATCACTATGTATGGTGAATTATCTACACATTATGTATGGAGAATTATCTACACATCACTATGTATGGAGAATTATCTACACATGATGTATGGAGAATTATCTACACATCACTATGTATGGAGAATTATCCACACATCACTCTGTATGGAGAATTATCTACACATCACTATGTATGGAGAATTATCTACACATTATGTATGGAGAATTATCTACACATCACTATGTATGGAGAATTATCTACACATCACTATGTATGGAGAATTATCCACACATCACTATGTATGGTGAATTATCTACACATTATGTATGGAGAATTATCTACACATCATTATGTATTGAGAATTATCCACACATCATGTATGGAGAACTATCTACACATTATATATGTAGAACTATCTACACATTATATATGGAGAATTATCTACATATTATGTATGGAGAATTATCTAAACATTATGTATGGAGAATTATCTACACATCACTATGTATGGAGAATTATCCACACATCACTATGTATGGTGAATTATCTACACATCACTATGTATGGAGAATTATCTACACATTATTTATGGAGAATTATCTACACATCACTATGTATGGAGAATTATCTACACATCACTATGTATGGCGAATTATCCACACATCACTATGTATGGTGAATTATCTACACATTATGTATGGAGAATTATCTACACATCACTATGTATGGAGAATTATCTACACATGATGTATGGAGAATTATCTACACATCACTATGTATGGAGAATTATCTACACGTCACTCTGTATGGAGAATTATCTACACATCACTATGTATGGAGAATTATCTCAACATTATGTATGGATAATTATCTACACATCACTATGTATGGAGAATTATCTACACATCACTATGTATGGAGAATTATCTACACATGATTTATGGAGAATTATCTACACATTATTATGTATGGAGAATTATCTACACATCACTATGTATGGAGAATTATCTCAACATTATGTATGGAGAATTATTTACACATCACTATGTATGAGGAATTATCTACACATCACTCTGTATGGAGAATTATCTACACATCACTATGTATGGAGAATTATCTACACATTATGTATGGAGAATTATCTACACATCATTATGTATTGAGAATTATCCACACATCATATATGGAGAACTATCTACACATTATATACGTAGAACTATCTACACATTATATATGTAGAACTATCTACACATTATATATGGAGAATTATCTACATATTATGTATGGAGAATTATCTACACATTATGTATGGAGAATTATCTACACATCACTATGTATGGAGAATTATCCACACATCACTATGTATGGTGAATTATCTACACATCACTATGTATGGAGAATTATCTACACATTATTTATGGAGAATTATCTACACATCACTATGTATGGAGAATTATCTACACATTATGTATGGAGAATTATCTACACATCATTATGTATTGAGAATTATCCACACATCATATATGGAGAACTATCTACACATTATATATGGAACTATCTACACATTATATATGGAGAATTATCTACATATTATGTATGGAGAATTATCTACACATTATGTATGGAGAATTATCTACACATCACTATGTATGGAGAATTATCCACACATGACTATGTATGGTGAATTATCTACACATCACTATGTATGGAGAATTATCTACACATTATTTATGGAGAATTATCTACACATCACTATGTATGGAGAATTATCTACACATCACTATGTATGGAGAATTATCTACACATCACTATGTATGGAGAATTATCTACACATTATTTATGGAGAATTATCTACACATCACTATGTATGGAGAATTATCTACACATCACTATGTATGGAGAATTATCCACACATCACTATGTATGGTGAATTATCTACACATTATGTATGGAGAATTATCTACACATCACTATGTATGGAGAATTATCTACACATGATGTATGGAGAATTATCTACACATCACTATGTATGGAGAATTATCCACACATCACTCTGTATGGAGAATTATCTACACATCACTATGTATGGAGAATTATCTACACATTATGTATGGAGAATTATCTACACATCACTATGTATGGAGAATTATCTACACATCACTATGTATGGAGAATTATCCACACATCACTATGTATGGTGAATTATCTACACATTATGTATGGAGAATTATCTACACATCATTATGTATTGAGAATTATCCACACATCATATATGGAGAACTATCTACACATTATATATGTAGAACTATCTACACATTATATATGGAGAATTATCTACATATTATGATGGAGAATTATCTAAACATTATGTATGGAGAATTATCTACACATCACTATGTATGGAGAATTATCCACACATCACTATGTATGGTGAATTATCTACACATCACTATGTATGGAGAATTATCTACACATTATTTATGGAGAATTATCTACACATCACTATGTATGGAGAATTATCTACACATCACTATGTATGGAGAATTATCTACACATCACTATGTATGGTGAATTATCTACACATCACTATGTATGGAGAATTATCTACACATCATTATGTATGGAGAATTATCTACACATCACTATGTATGGAGAATTATCATATGTACATCACACATCACTATGTATGGAGAATTATCTACACATTATGTATGGAGAATTATCTACACATCACTATGTATGGAGAATTATCTACACATCACTATGTATGGAGAATTATCTACACATGATTTATGGAGAATTATCTACACATTATTATGTATGGAGAATTATCTACACATCACTATGTATGGAGAATTATCTCAACATTATGTATGGAGAATTATTTACACATCACTATGTATGAGGAATTATCTACACATCACTCTGTATGGAGAATTATCTACACATCACTATGTATGGAGAATTATCTACACATTATGTATGGAGAATTATCTACACATCATTATGTATTGAGAATTATCCACACATCATATATGGAGAACTATCTACACATTATATACGTAGAACTATCTACACATTATATATGTAGAACTATCTACACATTATATATGGAGAATTATCTACATATTATGTATGGAGAATTATCTACACATTATGTATGGAGAATTATCTACACATCACTATGTATGGAGAATTATCCACACATCACTATGTATGGTGAATTATCTACACATCACTATGTATGGAGAATTATCTACACATTATTTATGGAGAATTATCTACACATCACTATGTATGGAGAATTATCTACACATTATGTATGGAGAATTATCTACACATCATTATGTATTGAGAATTATCCACACATCATATATGGAGAACTATCTACACATTATATATGTAGAACTATCTACACATTATATATGGAGAATTATCTACATATTATGTATGGAGAATTATCTACACATTATGTATGGAGAATTATCTACACATCACTATGTATGGAGAATTATCCACACATGACTATGTATGGAATTATCTACACATCACTATGTATGGAGAATTATCTACACATTATTTATGGAGAATTATCTACACATCACTATGTATGGAGAATTATCTACACATCACTATGTATGGAGAATTATCCACACATCACTATGTATGGAGAATTATCTACACATTATGTATGGAGAATTATCTACACATCACTATGTATGGAGAATTATCTACACATCACTATGTATGGAGAATTATCCACACATCACTATGTATGGTGAATTATCTACACATTATGTATGGAGAATTATCTACACATCACTATGTATGGAGAATTATCTACACATGATGTATGGAGAATTATCTACACATCACTATGTATGGAGAATTATCCACACATCACTCTGTATGGAGAATTATCTACACATCACTATGTATGGAGAATTATCTACACATTATGTATGGAGAATTATCTACACATCACTATGTATGGAGAATTATCTACACATCACTATGTATGGTGAATTATCTACACATCACTATGTATGGAGAATTATCTACACATTATGTATGGAGAATTATCTACACATCATTATGTATTGAGAATTATCCACACATCATATATGGAGAACTATCTACACATTATATATGTAGAACTATCTACACATTATATATGGAGAATTATCTACATATTATGTATGGAGAATTATCTAAACATTATGTATGGAGAATTATCTACACATCACTATGTATGGAGAATTATCTACACATCACTATGTATGGAGAATTATCTACACATCACTATGTATGGAGAATTATCTACACATTATTTATGGAGAATTATCTACACATCACTATGTATGGAGAATTATCTACACATCACTATGTATGGAGAATTATCCACACATCACTAAGTATGGTGAATTATCTACAAATTATGTATGGAGAATTATCTACACATCACTATGTATGGAGAATTATCTACACATGATGTATGGAGAATTATCTACACATCACTATGTATGGAGAATTATCCACACGTCACTATGTATGGAGAATTATCTACACATCACTATGTATGGAGAATTATCTCAACATTATGTATGGAGAATTATCTACACATCACTATGTATGGAGAATTATCTACACATCACTATGTATGGAGAATTATCTACACATTATTATGTATGGAGAATTATCTACACATCACTATGTATGGAGAATTATCTCAACATTATGTATGGAGAATTATTTACACATCACTATGTATGAGGAATTATCTACACATCACTCTGTATGGAGAATTATCTACACATCACTATGTATGGAGAATTATCTACACATTATGTATGGAGAATTATCTACACATCATTATGTATTGAGAATTATCCACACATCATATATGGAGAACTATCTACACATTATATACGTAGAACTATCTACACATTATATATGTAGAACTATCTACACATTATATATGGAGAATTATCTACATATTATGTATGGAGAATTATCTACACATTATGTATGGAGAATTATCTACACATCACTATGTATGGAGAATTATCCACACATCACTATGTATGGTGAATTATCTACACATCACTATGTATGGAGAATTATCTACACATTATTTATGGAGAATTATCTACACATCACTATGTATGGATAATTATCTACACATCACTATGTATGGCGAATTATCCACACATCACTATGTATGGTGAATTATCTACACATTATGTATGGAGAATTAACTACACATCACTATGTATGGAGAATTATCTACACATCACTATGTATGGTGAATTATCCACACATCACTATGTATGGAGAATTATCCACACATCACTCTGTATGGAGAATTATCTACACATCACTATGTATGGAGAATTATCTCAACATTATGTATGGAGAATTATCTACACATCACTATGTATGGCGAATTATCCACACATCACTATGTATGGTGAATTATCTACACATTATGTATGGAGAATTATCTACACATCACAATGTATGGAGAATTATCTACACATGATGTATGGAGAATTATCTACACATCACTATGTATGGAGAATTATCTACACATCACTATGTATGGAGAATTATCTCAACATTATGTATGGAGAATTATCTACACATCACTATGTATGGAGAATTATCTACACATTATGTATGGAGAATTATCTACACATCACTATGTATGGAGAATTATCTACACATCACTATGTATGGAGAATTATCTACACATCACTATGTATGGAGAATTATCTACACATTATGTATGGAGAATTATCTACACATCACTATGTATGGAGAATTATCTCAACATTATGTATGGAGAATTATCTACACATCACTATGTATGGGGAATTATCTACACATCACTCTGTATGGAGAATTATCTACACATCACTATGTATGGAGAATTATCTACACATTATGTATGGAGAATTATCTACACATTATATATGGAGAATTATCTACATATTATGTATGGAGAATTATCTACACATCATGTATGGAGAATTATCTACACATCACTATGTATGGAGAATTATCACACTATGTATGGAGAATTATCTACACATCACTATGTATGGAGAATTATCTACACATTATTTATGGAGAATTATCTACACATCACTATGTATGGAGAATTATCTACACATCATTATGTATGGAGAATTATCTACACATCATTATGTATGAGAATTATCCACACATCATATATGGAGAACTATCTACACATTATATACGTAGAACTATCTACACATTATATATGGAGAATTATCTACATATTATGTATGGAGAATTATCTACACATTATGTATGGAGAATTATCTACACATCACTATGTATGGAGAATTATCCACACATCACTATGTATGGTGAATTATCTACACATCACTATGTATGGAGAATTATCTACACATTATTTATGGAGAATTATCTACACATCACTATGTATGGAGAATTATCTACACATCACTATGTATGGCGAATTATCCACACATCACTATGTATGGAGAATTATCTACACATTATTTATGGAGAATTATCTACACATCACTATGTATGGAGAATTATCTACACATCACTATGTATGGAGAATTATCCACACATCACTATGTATGGTGAATTATCTACACATTATGTATGGAGAATTATCTACACATCACTATGTATGGAGAATTATCTACACATGATGTATGGAGAATTATCTACACATCACTATGTATGGAGAATTATCTACACATCACTCTGTATGGAGAATTATCTACACATCACTATGTATGGAGAATTATCTACAACATTATGTATGGAGAATTATCTACACATCACTATGTATGGAGAATTATCTACACATCACTATGTATGGAGAATTATCTACACATCACTATGTATGGAGAATTATCTACACATTATGTATGGAGAATTATCTACACATCATTATGTATTGAGAATTATCCACACATCATATATGGAGAACTATCTACACATTATATATGTAGAACTATCTACACATTATATATGGAGAATTATCTACATATTATGTATGGAGAATTATCTACACATTATGTATGGAGAATTATCTACACATCACTATGTATGGAGAATTATCCACACATCACTATGTATGGTGAATTATCTACACATCACTATGTATGGAGAATTATCTACACATTATTTATGGAGAATTATCTACACATCACTATGTATGGAGAATTATCTACACATCACTATGTATGGAGAATTATCTACACATCACTATGTATGGTGAATTATCTACACATTATGTATGGAGAATTATCTACACATCACTATGTATGGAGAATTATCTACACATGATGTATGGAGAATTATCTACACATCACTATGTATGGAGAATTATCCACACATCACTCTGTATGGAGAATTATCTACACATCACTATGTATGGAGAATTATCTCAACATTATGTATGGAGAATTATCTACACATCATATGTATGGAGAATTATCTACATCACTATGTATGGAGAATTATCTACACATTATCTACACATCATATGTATGGAGAATTATCTACACATCATTATGTATGGAGAATTATCTACACATCACTATGTATGGAGAATTATCTACACATCACTATGTATGGAGAATTATCTACACATCATTATGTATTGAGAATTATCCACACATCATATATGGAGAACTATCTACACATTATATACAGAACTATCTATTATGTATGAAACTATCTACACATTATATATGGAGAATTATCTACATATTGTATGTTATCTACACATTATGTATGGAAATTATCTACACATCACTATGTATGGAGAATTATCCACACATCACTATGTATGGTGAATTATCTACACATCACTATGTATGGAGAATTATCTACACATTATTTATGGAGAATTATCTACACATCACAATATGGAGAATTATCTACACATCACTATGTATGGAGAATTATCCACACATCACTATGTATGGTGAATTATCTACACATTATGTATGGAGAATTATCTACACATCACTATGTATGGAGAATTATCTACACATCACTATGTATGGAGAATTATCTACACATCACTATGTATGGAGAATTATCCACACATCACTCTGTATGGAGAATTATCTACACATCACTATGTATTGAGAATTATCTCAACATCATGTATGGAGAATTATCTACACATCACTATGTATGGAGAATTATCCACACATCACTATGTATGGTGAATTATCTACACATTATGTATGGAGAATTATCTACACATCACTATGTATGGAGAATTATCTACACACTGATGTATGGAGAATTATCTACACATCACTCTGTATGGAGAATTATCTACACATCACTATGTATGGAGAATTATCTCAACATTATGTATGGAGAATTATCTACACATCACTATGTATGGAGAATTATCTACACATTATGTATGGAGAATTATCTACACATCACTATGTATGGAGAATTATCTACACATCACTATGTATGGCGAATTATCCACACATCACTATGTATGGTGAATTATCTACACATTATGTATGGAGAATTATCTACACATCACTATGTATGGAGAATTATCTCACACATTATGTATGGAGAATTATCTACACATCACTATGTATGGAGAATTATCTACACATCATCTGTATGGAGAATTATCTACACATCACTATGTATGGAGAATTATCTACACATTATGTATGGAGAATTATCTACACATAATTATGTATGGAGAATTATCTACACATCATATATGGAGAACTATGGAGAATTATCTACACATTATGTATGGAGAATTATCTACACATCACTATGTATGGAGAATTATCTACACATTATGTATGGAGAATTATCTACACATCACTATGTATGGAGAATTATCTACACATCACTATGTATGGAGAATTATCTCAACACTATGTATGGAGAATTATCTACACATCACTATGTATGGCGAATTATCCACACATCACTATGTATGGAGAATTATCCACACATCACTCTGTATGGAGAATTATCTACACATCACTATGTATGGAGAATTATCTCAACATTATGTATGGAGAATTATCTACACATCACTATGTATGGGAATTATCTAAACATCACTCTGTATGGAGAATTATCTACACATCACTATGTATGGAGAATTATCTACACATTATGTATGGAGAATTATCTACACATCATTATGTATGGAGAATTATCTACACATCATCATCTCACATGTATGGAGAATTATCTACACATCACTATGTATGGTAGAATTATCTACACATTATGTATGGAGAATTATCTACACATCACTATGTATGGAGAATTATCCACACATGACTATGTATGGTGAATTATCTACACATCACTATGTATGGAGAATTATCTACACATTATTTATGGAGAATTATCTACACATCACTATGTATGGAGAATTATCTACACATCACTATGTATGGCGAATTATCCACACATCACTATGTATGGTGAATTATCTACACATTATGTATGGAGAATTATCTACACATCACTATGTATGGAGAATTATCTACACATGATGTATGGAGAATTATCTACACATCACTATGTATGGAGAATTATCCACACATCATGTATGGAGAATTATCTACACATCACTATGTATGGAGAATTATCTCAACATTATGTATGGAGAATTATCTACACATCACTATGTATGGAGAATTATCTACACATTATGTATGGAGAATTATCTACACATCACTATGTATGGAGAATTATCTACACATCACTATGTATGGCGAGTTATCCACACATCACTATGTATGGTGAATTATCTACACATTATGTATGGAGAATTATCTACACATCACTATGTATGGAGAATTATCTACACATCACTATGTATGGAGAATTATCTCAACATTATGTATGGAGAATTATCTACACATCACTATGTATGGAGAATTATCTCAACATTATGTATGGAGAATGATCTACACATCACTATGTATGGGGAATTATCTACACATCACTATGTATGGAGAATTATCTACACATTATGTATGGAGAATTATCTACACTATCATTATGTATGGAGAATTATCCACACATTATGTATGGAGAATTATCTACACATATATGTAGAACTATCTATGTATTGAGAATTATCTACATATTATGTATGGAGAACTATCTACACATTATGTATGGAGAATTATCTACACATCACTATGTATGGAGAATTATCCACACATCACTATGTATGGTGAATTATCTACACATCACTATGTATGGAGAATTATCTACACATTATTATGGAGAATTATCTACACATCACTATGTATGGAGAATTATCTACACATCAATGTATGGCGATTATCCACACATCACTAAGTATGGTGAATTATCTACACATTATGTATGGAGAATTATCTACACATCACTATGTATGGAGAATTATCTACACATGATGTATGGAGAATTATCTACACATCACTATGTATGGAGAATTATCCACACGTCACTCTGTATGG
>NW_026277110.1:0-3301 GCF_023373465.1 Oncorhynchus keta | reverse complement strand
CTGTATGGAGAATTATCTACACATCACTATGTATGGAGAATTATCTACACATCACTATGTATGGAGAATTATCTACACATCACTATGTATTGAGAATTATCCACACATCATATATGGAGAACTATCTACACATTATATATGTAGAACTATCTACACATTATATATGGAGAATTATCTACATGTCACTATGTATGGAGAATTATCTACACATCACTATGTATGGAGAATTATCTACACATCACTATGTATGGAGAATTATCCACACATCACTATGTATGGTGAATTATCTACACATCACTATGTATGGAGAATTATCTCACACATTATGTATGGAGAATTATCTACACATCACTATGTATGGAGAATTATCTACACATCACTATGTATGGTGAATTATCTACACATCACTATGTATGGAGAATTATCTACACATCACTATGTATGGTGAATTATCTACACATTATGTATGGAGAATTATCTACACATCACTATGTATGGAGAATTATCTACACATCACTATGTATGGAGAATTATCTACACATCACTATGTATGGAGAATTATCTACACATCACTATGTATGGAGAATTATCTACACATCACTATGTATGGAGAATTATCTACACATCATTATGTATGGAGAATTATCTACACATCACTATGTATGGAGAATTATCTCACACATTATGTATGGAGAATTATCTACACATCACTATGTATGGAGAATTATCTACACATCACTATGTATGGAGAATTATCCACACATCACTATGTATGGAGAATTATCTACACATCATATGTATGGAGAATTATCTACAACATTATGTATGGAGAATTATCTACACATCACTATGTATGGCGAATTATCCACACATCACTATGTATGGTGAATTATCTACACATTATGTATGGAGAATTATCTACACATCACTATGTATGGAGAATTATCTACACATGATGTATGGAGAATTATCTACACATCACTATGTATGGAGAATTATCCACACATCACTCTGTATGGAGAATTATCTACACATCACTATGTATGGAGAATTATCTCAACATTATGTATGGAGAATTATCTACACATCACTATGTATGGAGAATTATCTACACATTATGTATGGAGAATGATCTACACATCACTATGTATGGAGAATTATCTACACATCACTATGTATGGCGAATTATCCACACATCACTATGTATGGTGAATTATCTACACATTATGTATGGAGAATTATCTACACATCACTATGTATGGAGAATTATCTCAACATTATGTATGGAGAATTATCTACACATCACTATGTATGGAGAATTATCTCAACATTATGTATGGAGAATTATCTACACATCACTATGTATGGGGAATAATCTACACATCACTCTGTATGGAGAATTATCTACACATCACTATGTATGGAGAATTATCTACACATTATGTATGGAGAATTATCTACACATCATTATGTATTGAGAATTATCCACACATCATATATGGAGAACTATCTACACATTATATATGTAGAACTATCTACACATTATATATGGAGAATTATCTACATGTTATGTATGGAGAATTATCTACACATTATGTATGGAGAATTATCTACACATCACTATGTATGGAGAATTATCCACACATCACTATGTATGGTGAATTATCTACACATCACTATGTATGGAGAATTATCTACACATTATTTATGGAGAATTATCTACACATCACTATGTATGGAGAATTATCTACACATCACTATGTATGGTGAATTATCTACACATTATGTATGGAGAATTATCCACACATCACTATGTATGGTGAATTATCTACACATTATGTATGGAGAATTATCTACACATCACTATGTATGGAGAATTATCTACACATCACTATGTATGGAGAATTATCTACACATCACTATGTATGGAGAATTATCTCACACATCATCTGTATGGAGAATTATCTACACATCACTATGTATGGAGAATTATCTCAACATTATGTATGGAGAATTATCTACACATCACTATGTATGAGGAATTATCTACACATCACTCTGTATGGAGAATTATCTACACATCACTATGTATGGAGAATTATCTACACATTATGTATGGTGAATTATCTACACATTATGTATGGAGAATTATCTACACATCACTATGTATGGAGAATTATCCACACATGACTATGTATGGTGAATTATCTACACATCCCTATGTATGGATAATTATCTACACATTATTTATGGAGAATTATCTACACATCACTATGTATGGCGAATTATCATACATCACTATGTATGGTGAATTATCTACACATTATGTATGGAGAATTATCTACACATCACTATGTATGGAGAATTATCTACACATGATGTATGGAGAATAATCTACACATCACTATGTATGGCGAATTATCCACACATCACTATGTATGGTGAATTATCTACACATTATGTATGGAGAATTAACTACACATCACTATGTATGGAGAATTATCTACACATCACTATGTATGGTGAATTATCCACACATCACTATGTATGGAGAATTATCCACACATCACTCTGTATGGAGAATTATCTACACATCACTATGTATTGAGAATTATCTCAACATTATGTATGGAGAATTATCTACACATCACTATGTATGGCGAATTATCCACACA
The DNA here is from genome assembly GCF_023373465.1 of Oncorhynchus keta. NCBI lineage: Eukaryota > Metazoa > Chordata > Actinopteri > Salmoniformes > Salmonidae > Oncorhynchus > Oncorhynchus keta. The sequence goes on along the minus strand of NW_026277110.1, from coordinate 626 downwards.
TCACTATGTATGGTGAATTATCTACACATTATGTATGGAGAATTATCTACACATCACTATGTATGGAGAATTATCTACACATGATGTATGGAGAATTATCTACACATCACTATGTATGGAGAATTATCCACACATCACTCTGTATGGAGAATTATCTACACATCACTATGTATGGAGAATTATCTCAACATTATGTATGGAGAATTATCTACACATCACTATGTATGGAGAATTATCTACACATTATGTATGGAGAATGATCTACACATCACTATGTATGGAGAATTATCTACACATCACTATGTATGGCGAATTATCCACACATCACTATGTATGGTGAATTATCTACACATTATGTATGGAGAATTATCTACACATCACTATGTATGGAGAATTATCTCAACATTATGTATGGAGAATTATCTACACATCACTATGTATGGAGAATTATCTCAACATTATGTATGGAGAATTATCTACACATCACTATGTATGGGGAATAATCTACACATCACTCTGTATGGAGAATTATCTACACATCACTATGTATGGAGAATTATCTACACATCACTATGTATGGAGAATTATCCACACATCACTATGTATGGAGAATTATCTACACATCA
>NW_026277109.1:0-2957 GCF_023373465.1 Oncorhynchus keta | reverse complement strand
TATGTATGGAGAATTATCTACACATTATGTATGGAGAATTATCTACACATCACTATGTATGGTGAATTATCTACACATCACTATGTATGGAGAATTATCTACACATTATTTATGGAGAATTATCTACACATCACTATGTATGGAGAATTATCTACACATCACTATGTATGGTGAATTATCTACACATTATGTATGGAGAATTATCCACACATCACTATGTATGGTGAATTATCTACACATTATGTATGGAGAATTATCTACACATCACTATGTATGGAGTATTATCTACACATCACTATGTATGGAGAATTATCCACACATCACTATGTATGGAGAATTATCTACACATCACTATGTGGGGAGAATTATCTCAACATTATGTATGGAGAATTATCTACACATCACTATGTATGGAGAATTATCTCAACATTATGTATGGAGAATTATCTACACATCACTATGTATGAGGAATTATCTACACATCACTCTGTATGGAGAATTATCTACACATCACTATGTATGGAGAATTATCTACACATTATGTATGGTGAATTATCTACACATTATGTATGGAGAATTATCTACACATCACTATGTATGGAGAATTATCCACACATGACTATGTATGGTGAATTATCTACACATCCCTATGTATGGATAATTATCTACACATTATTTATGGAGAATTATCTACACATCACTATGTATGGCGAATTATCCACACATCACTATGTATGGTGAATTATCTCACACATTATGTATGGAGAATTATCTACACATCACTATGTATGGAGAATTATCTCAACATTATGTATGGAGAATTATCTACACATCACTATGTATGGAGAATTATCTCAACATTATGTATGGAGAATTATCTACACATCACTATGTATGGCGAATTATCCACACATCACTATGTATGGTGAATTATCTACACATTATGTATGGAGAATTATCTACACATCACTATGTATGGAGAATTATCTACACATCACTATGTATGGCGAATTATCCACACATCACTATGTATGGAGAATTATCCACACATCACTCTGTATGGAGAATTATCTACACATCACTATGTATGGAGAATTATCTCAACATTATGTATGGAGAATTATCTACACATCACTATGTATGGAGAATTATCTCAACATTATGTATGGAGAATTATCTACACATCACTATGTATGAGGAATTATCTACACATCACTCTGTATGGAGAATTATCTACACATCACTATGTATGGAGAATTATCTACACATTATGTATGGAGAATTATCTACACATCATTATGTATTGAGAATTATCCACACATCATATATGGAGAACTATCTACACATTATATACGTAGAACTATCTACACATTATATATGGAGAATTATCTACATATTATGTATGGAGAATTATCTACACATTATGTATGGAGAATTATCTACACATCACTATGTATGGAGAATTATCTACACATCACTATGTATGGCGAATTATCCACACATCACTATGTATGGTGAATTATCTACACATTATGTATGGAGAATTATCTACACATCACTATGTATGGAGAATTATCTACACATGATGTATGGAGAATTATCTACACATCACTATGTATGGAGAATTATCCACACATCACTCTGTATGGAGAATTATCTACACATCACTATGTATGGAGAATTATCTCAACATTATGTATGGAGAGTTATCTACACATCACTATGTATGGAGAATTATCTACACATTATGTATGGAGAATTATCTACACATCACTATGTATGGAGAATTATCTACACATCACTATGTATGGCGAATTATCCACACATCACTATGTATGGTGAATTATCTACACATTATGTATGGAGAATTATCTACACATCACTATGTATGGAGAATTATCTACACATCACTATGTATGGAGAATTATCTCAACATTATGTATGGAGAATTGTCTACACATCACTATGTATGGAGAATTATCTCAACATTATGTATGGAGAATTATCTACACATCACTATGTATGGGGAATTATCTACACATCACTCTGTATGGAGAATTATCTACACATCACTATGTATGGAGAATTATCTACACATTATGTATGGAGAATTATCTACACATCATTATGTATTGAGAATTATCCACACATCATATATGGAGAACTATCTACACATATATATATGTAGAACTATCTACACATTATATATGGAGAATTATCTACATATTATGTATGGAGAATTATCTACACATTATGTATGGAGAATTATCTACACATCACTATGTATGGAGAATTATCCACACATCACTATGTATGGAGAATTATCTACACATCACTATGTATGGAGAATTATCTACACATTATTTATGGAGAATTATCTACACATCACTATGTATGGAGAATTATCTACACATCACTATGTATGGCGAATTATCCACACATCACTATGTATGGTGAATTATCTACACATTATGTATGGAGAATTATCTACACATCACTATGTATGGAGAATTATCTACACATGATGTATGGAGAATTATCTACATCACTATGTATGGAGAATTATCTACACATCACTATGTATGGAGAATTATCCACACATCACTATGTATGGAGAATTATCTACACATCACTATGTATGGAGAATTATCTACACATCACTATGCATGGAGAATTATCTACACATTATTATGTATGGAGAATTATCCACACATCACTATGTATGGAGAATTATCTCACACATTATGGGCGTGGAGAATTATCTACACATCACTATGTATGAGGAGTATTATCTACAGGTCATCACTACTGTATGGCGAATTATCTGGCACATCACTATGTATGGAGAATTATCCACATCACTCTGTATGGAGAATTATCTTGCACATCACTATGTATGGAGAATTATCTACACATTATGTATGGAGAATTATCTACACATCACTATGTATGGAGAA
>NW_026277108.1:0-817 GCF_023373465.1 Oncorhynchus keta | reverse complement strand
ATACAGTAGATGCTAACCGAGTAGGTCCGGCTGTGTGAAAACAACCCCGTCCCTACATACAACTCATACAGTAGATGCTAACCGAGTAGGTCCGGCTGTGTGAAAACAACCCCGTCCCTGCATACAACTCATACAGTAGATGCTAACCGGTAGGTCCGGCTGGTCCCCCGGCTCATACAGTAGATGCTAACCGAGTAGGTCAACCCCCCGTCCCTACATACAACTCATACAGTAGATGCTAACCGAGTAGGTCCGGCTGTGTGAAAACAACCCCGTCCCTACATACAACTCATACAGTAGATGCTAACCGAGTAGGTCCGGCTGTGTGAAAACAACCCCGTCCCTACATACAACTCATACAGTAGATGCTAACCGAGTAGGTCCGGCTGTGTGAAAACAACCCCCTGTCTCATACTAGATGCATACAACTCAACAACCCCGTCCTACATACAGTCAGTAGATGCTAACCGAGTAGGTCCGGCTGTGTGAAAACAACCCCGTCCCTACATACAACTCATACAGTAGATGCTAACCGAGTAGGTCCGGCTGTGTGAAAACAACCCCGTCCCTGCATACAACTCATACAGTAGATGCTAACCGAGTAGGTCCGGCTGTGTGAAAACAACCCCGTCCCTACATACAACTCATACAGTAGATGCTAACCGAGTAGGTCCGGCTGTGTGAAAACAACCCCGTCCCTACATACAACTCATACAGTAGATGCTAACCGAGTAGGTCCGGCTGTGTGAAAACAACCCCGTCCCTACATACAACTCATACAGTAGATGCTAACCGAGTAGGTCCGGCTGTGTGAAAA
>NW_026277107.1:0-714 GCF_023373465.1 Oncorhynchus keta | reverse complement strand
GCACGGCAACACACGCGGGCACGGCAACACACGAGGGCACGGCAACACACGCGAGCACGGCAACACACGCGAGCACGGCAACACACGCGGGCACGGCAACACACGAGGGCACGGCAACACACGAGGGCACGGCAACACACGAGGGCACGGCAACACACGAGGGCACGGCAACACACGAGGGCACGGCAACACACGCGGGCACGGCAACACACGAGGGCACTGCAACACACGCGGGCACGGCAACACACGAGGGCACGGCAACACACGAGGGCACGGCAACACACGAGGGCACGGCAACACACGAGGGCACGGCAACACACGAGGGCACGGCAACACACGCGGGCACGGCAACACACGAGGGCACGGCAACACACGAGGGCACGGCAACACACGAGGGCACGGCAACACACGAGGGCACGGCAACACACGAGGGCACGGCAACACACGCGGGCACGGCAACACACGAGGGCACGGCAACACACGAGGGCACGGCAACACACGAGGGCACGGCAACACACGAGGGCACTGCAACACACGAGGGCACGGCAACACACGAGGGCACGGCAACACACGAGGGCACGGCAACACACGAGGGCACGGCAACACACGAGGGCACGGCAACACACGAGGGCACGGCAACACACGAGGGCACTGCAACACACGCGAGCACGGCAACACACGCGAGGGCACGGCAACACACGAGGGCACGGCAAC
>NW_026277106.1:0-3388 GCF_023373465.1 Oncorhynchus keta | reverse complement strand
AGAGAAGAGAGAGAAGTGAGAGAGAAGAAAGAGAGAGAGAGGGGAGAGAGAGGACTGAAGAAGGGAGGGGAGAGGGATGAGAGAAGTGCTAGAGAAGAGAGAGAGAGGGGTAGAGAGAGGGATAGGGAGAGAGGTGAGAGAAAGAGGGGGTGGAGAGAGAGGGGGGGGGCAGACCTGGTGATCATAAACAGCATAGCGGACCAGGTGAGAGATGAGAGAGATGGTAGATACACCTATAGCTCATCTCTTGGCAGTAGTACTGTAGACTACTTTATCACTGACCTCAACCCAGAATCTCTCAGAGCGTTCACAGTCAGTCCACTAACACCCCTATCAGACCACAGCAAAATCACAGTCTACTTAAACAGAGCAATACTCAACCACGAGGCATCAAAGCCAAAGGAACTGAGTAACATTAAGAAATGCTATAGGTGGAAGGAATGCAGTTTGGAAACCTACCAAAAAACAATTAGGCAACAACAAATTCAATCCCTTTTAGACAATTTCCTGGGTAAAACGTTCCACTGTAATAGTGAAGGTGTAAACTTGGCAGTAGAAAATCTTAACAGTATATTTGACCTCTCAGCTTCCCTATCAAATCTAAAAATCTCAAATAGAAAACCGAAGAAAATTAACAATAATGACAAATGGTTTGATGAGGAATGCAAAAATCTAAGAAAGAAATTGAGAAACCTGTCCAACCAAAAACATAGAGACCCGGAAAACCTGAGTCTACGCCTTCACTATGGTGAATCACTAAAACAATACAGAAACACACTACGGAAAAAGAAGGAACAGCATGTCAGAAATCAGCTCAATGCAATTGAAGAATCCATAGACTCTAACCACTTCTGGGAAAATTGGAAAACACTAAACAAACAACAACACGAAGAATTATCTATCCAAAATGGAGATGTCTGGGTAAACCACTTCTCCAATCTTTTTGGTTCTATAACAAAGAACAAAGAGCAAAAACATATACATGATCAACTACAGATCTTAGAATCAACTATTAAAGACTACCAGAACCCACTGGATTCTCCAATTACATTGAATGAGTTACAGGACAAAATAAAAACCCTCCAACCCAAAAAGGCCTGTGGTGTCGATGGTATCCTCAATGAAATGATCAAATATACAGACAACAAATTCCAACTGGCTATACTAAAACTCTTTAACATCATACTTAGCTCTGGCATCTTCCCCAATATTTGGAACCAAGGACTGATCACCCCAATCCACAAAAGTGGAGACAAATTTGACCCCAATAACTACCGTGGAATATGTGTCAACAGTAACCTTGGGAAAATCCTCTGCATTATTATTAACAGCAGACTCGTACATTTCCTCAATGAAAACAATGTACTGAGCAAATGTCAAATTGGCTTTTACCAAATTACCGTACAACAGACCATGTATTCACCCTGCACACCTTAATTGACAACCAAACAAACCAAAACAAAGGCAAAGTCTTCTCATGCTTTGTTGATTTCAAAAAGCCTTTGACTCAATTTGGCATGAGGGTCTGCTATACAAACTGATGGAAAGTGGTGTTGGGGGTAAAACATATGACATTATAAAATCCATGTACACAAACAACAAGTGTGCGGTTAAAATTGGCAAAAACACACACATTTCTTCACACAGGGTCGTGGGGTTAGACAGGGATGCAGCTTAAGCCCCACCCTCTTCAACATATATATCAACGAACTGGCGCGGGCACTAGAAAAGTCTGCAGCACCCGGCCTCCCCTGCTAGAATCCGAAGTCAAATGTCTGCTGTTTGCTGATGATCTGGTGCTTCTGTCACCAACCAAGGAGGGCCTACAGCAGCACCTAGATCTTATGCACAGATTCTGTCAGACCTGGGCCCTGACAGTAAATCTCAGTAAGACCAAAATAATGGTGTTCCAAAAAGGTCGAGTCACCAGGACCACAAATACAAATTCCATCTCGACACTGTTGCCCTAGAGCACACAAAAACTATACATACCTTGGCCTAAACATCAGCGCCACAGGTAACTTCCACAAAGGTGTGAACGATCTGAGAGACAAGGCAAGAAGGGCATTCTATGCCATCAAAAGAAACATACATTTCAACATACCAATTAGGATTTGGCTAAAAATACTTGAATCAGTCATAGAGCCCATTGCCCTTTATGGTTGTGAGGTCTGGGGTCCGCTCACCAACCAAGACTTCACAAAATGGGACAAACACCAAATTGAGACTCTGCACGCAGAATTCTGCAAAAATATCCTCCGTGTACAACGTAAAACACCAAATAATGCATGCAGAGCAGAATTAGGCCGATACCCACTAATTATCAAAATCCAGAAAAGAGCCATTAAATTCTACAACCACCTAAAAGGAAGCGATTCACAAACCTTCCATAACAAAGCCATCACAAACAGAGAGATGAACCTGGAGAAGAGTCCCTAAGCAAACTGGTCCTGGGGCTCTGTTCACAAACACAAACACACCCTACAGAGCCCCAGGACAACAGCACAATTAGACCCAACCAAATCATGAGAAAACAAAAAGATAATTACTTAACACATTGGAAAGAATTAACAAAAAACAGAGCAAACTAGAATGCTATTTGGCCCTACACAGAGAGTACACAGCGGCAGAATACCTGACCACTGTGACTGACCCAAAATTAAGGAAAGCTTTGACTATGTACAGACTCAGTGAGCATAGCCTTGCTATTGAGAAAGGCCGCCGTAGGCAGACATGGCTCTCAAGAGAAGACAGGCTATGTGCTCACTGCCCACAAAATGAGGTGGAAACTGAGCTGCACTTCCTAACCTCCTGCCCAATGTATGACCATATTAGAGAGACATATTTCCCCAGATCACACAGATCCACAAAGAATTCGAAAACATATCCAATTTTGAAAAACTCCCATACCTACTGGGTGAAATTCCACAGTGTGCCATCACAGCAGCAAGATTTGTGACCTGTTGCCACGAGAAAAGGGCAACCAGTGAAGAACAAACACCATTGTAAATACAACCCATATTTATGCTTATTTATTTTATCTTGTGTCCTTTAATTATTTGTACATTGTGTATATATGTATATATATATATATATATATATATATATATATATATATATATATATATATATATATATATATATATATATATATATATATATAATATGACATTTGTAATGTCTTTACTGTTTTGAAACTGTTGTATGTGTAATGTTTACTGTTAATTTTTGTTGTTTTTCACTTTATATATTCACTTTGTATGTTGTCTACCTCACTTGCTTTGGCAATGTTAACACATGTTTCCCATGCCAATAAAGCCCTTGAATTGAATTGAATTGAATTGAGAGAGAGAGAGAGAGAGAGAGAGAGAGAGAGAGAGAGAGAGAG
>NW_026277105.1:0-11763 GCF_023373465.1 Oncorhynchus keta | reverse complement strand
AGCTAGATCTACTCTGTCTATTATATTATGACAGACCAGCTAAATCTACTGTCTCTATTGTATTATGACAGACCAGCTAGATCTACTGTGTCTATTATATTATGACAGACCAGCTAGATCTACTATCTCTATTATATTATGACAGACCAGCTAGATCTAGTGTCTCTATTATATTATGACAGACCAACTAAATCTACTGTCTCTATTATATTTTGACAGACCAGGTAGATCTAGTGTCTCTATTATATTATGACAGACCAGGTAGATATACTGTCTCTATTATATTATGAAAGACCAGCTAGATCTACTGTCCCTATTATACTATGACAGACCAGCTTGATCTACTGTCTCTATTATATTATGACAGACCAGCTAGATCTAGTGTCTCTATTATATTATGACAGAACAGGTCGATATACTGTCTCTATTATTTATGACAGACCAGCTAGATCTACTGTCTCTATTATATTTTGACAGACCAGGTAGATCTACTGGCTCTATTATATTATGAGAGACCAGGTAGATATACTGTCTCCATTATAAAATGACAGACCAGCTAGATCTACTGTCTCTATTGTATTATGACAGACCAGCTAGATCTACTGTGTCTATTATATTATGACAGACCAGCTAGATCTACTGTCTATTACATTATGACAGACCAGCTAGATCTACTGTCTCCATTATAAAATGACAGACCAGCTAGATCTATTCTCGCTATTGTATTATGACAGACCAGCTAGATCTACTGTCTCTATTATATTATGACAGACCAGCTAGATCTACTGTCTCTATTATATTATGACAGACCAGCTAGATCTACTGTCTCTATTATATTATGACAGACCAGCTAGATCTACTGTCTATTATATTATGACAGACCAGGTAGATATACTGTCTCCATTATAAAATGACAGACCAGCTAGATCTATTCTCTCAATTGTATTATGACAGACCAGCTAGATCAATTGTCTCTTTTATAATATGACAGACCAGCTAGATCTACTGTCTCTATTATATTATGACAGACTAGCTAGATCTGCTGTCTCTATTATATTATGACAGACCAGCGAGATCTACTGTCTCTATTATATTATGACAGACCAGCGAGATCTACTGTCTCAATTATATTATGACAGACCAGCTAGATCTACAGTCTCTATTATATTATGACAGACCAGCGAGATCTACTGTCTCAATTATATTATGACAGACCAGCTAGATATATTGTCTCTATTGTATTATGACAGAGCAGCTAGATCTACTGTCTCTATTGTATTATGACAGACCAGCTCGATCTACTGTCTCTATTATAATATGACAGACCAGCAAGATCTACTCTCTCTATTATATTATGACAGACCAGCTAGATCTAGTGTCTCTATTATATTATGACAGACCAGGTCGATATACTGTCTCTATTATATTATGACAGACCAGCTAGCTCTACTGTCTCTATTGTATTATGACAGACCAGCTAGATCTACTCTCTCTATTATAAAATGACAGACCAGGTAGATATACTGTCTCTATTATTTATGACAGACCAGCTAGATCTACTGTCTCTATTATAAAATGACAGACCAGGTAGATATACTGTCTCTATTATATTATGACAGACCAGCTAGATATACTGTCTCTATTATATTATGACAGACCAGCTAGATCTACTGTCTCTATTATATTATGACAGACCAGCTAGATCTACTGTGTCTATTATATCATGACACACCAGCTAGATCTACTGTCTCTATTATAAAATGACAGACCAGATAGATATACTGTCTCTATTATATTATAACAGACCAGCTAGATCTACTGTCTCTATTATATTATGACAGACCATGTAGATATACTGTCTCTATCATATTATGACATACCAGCTAGATATACTGTCTCTATTATATTATGACAGACCAGCTAGATCTACTGTCTCTATTATATTATGACAGACCAGCTAGATCTACTGTGTCTATTATATCATGACACACCAGCTAGATCTACTGTCTCTATTATAAAATGACAGACCAGGTAGATATACTGTCTCTATTATATTATGACAGACCAGCTAGATCTAATGTCTCTATTATATTATGACAGACCAGCTAGATCTAGTGTCTCTATTATATTATGACAGACCAGCTAGATCTACTGTCTCTATTGTATTATGACAGACCAGCTAGATCTACTGTCTCTATTGTATTATGACAGACCAACTAGATCTACTGTCTCTAATATATTATGACAGACCAGCTAGATCTACTGTCTCTATTGTATTATGACAGACCAGCTAGATCTACTCTCTCTATTATATTATGACAGACCAGCTAGATCTAGTGTCTCTATTATATTATGACAGACCAGGTCGATATACTGTCTCTATTATATTATGACAGACCAGCTAGCTCTACTGTCTCTATTGTATTATGACAGACCAGCTAGATCTACTCTCTCTATTATAAAATGACAGACCAGGTAGATATACTGTCTCTTTTATTTATGACAGACCAGCTAGATCTACTGTCTCTATTATATTTTGACAGACCAGGTAGATCTACTGGCTCTATTATATTATGAGAGACCAGGTAGATATACTGTCTCCATTATAAAATGACAGACCAGCTAGATCTACTGTCTCTATTGTATTATGACAGACCAGCTAGATCTACTGTGTCTATTATATTATGACAGACCAGCTAGATCTACTGTCTCTATTATATTATGACAGACCAGCTAGACTCTACTGCTCCTATTGTAATATGACAGACCAGCTAGATCTACTCTGTCTATTATATTATGACAGACCAGCTAGATCTACTGTCTATTATATTATGACAGAACTGGTAGATATACTGCCTCCATTATAAAATGACAGACCAGCTAGATCTATTCTACTTAATTGTATTATGACAGACCAGCTAGATCAATTGTCTCTTTTATAATATGACAGACCAGCTAGATCTACTGTCTCTATTATAATATGACAGACCAGCTAGATCTACTGTCTCTATTATATTATGACAGACCAGCTAGATCTATTGTCTCTATTGTAATATGACATTATGACAGACCAGCTAGATATACTGTCTCCATTGTATTATGACAGACCAGCTAGGTCTACTATCTCTATTATATTATGACAGACCAGCTAAGAATCTAGTGTCTCTATATATTATGAAACAGACCAACTAAATCTACTGTCTCTATTATATTTTGACAGACCAGGTAGATCTACTGTCTCTATTATATTATGACAGACCAGCTAGATCTACTGTCTCTATTATATTTTGACAGACCAGGTAGATCTACTGTCCCTATTATACTATGACAGACCAGCTAGATCTACTGTCTCTATTATATTATGACAGACCAGCTAGATCTACTGTCTCTATTATAAAATGACAGACCAGGTAGATATACTGTCTCTATTATATTATGACAGACCAGCTAGATCTAATGTCTCTATTATATTATGACAGACCAGCTAGATCTAGTGTCTCTATTATATTATGACAGACCAGCTAGATCTACTGTCTCTATTGTATTATGACAGACCAGCTAGATCTACTGTCTCTATTGTATTATGACAGACCAACTAGATCTACTGTCTCTAATATTATGACAGACCAGCTAGATCTACTGTCTCTATTGTATTATGACAGACCAGCTAGATCTACTCTCTCTATTATATTATGACAGACCAGCTAGATCTAGTGTCTCTATTATATTATGACAGACCAGGTCGATATACTGTCTCTATTATATTATGACAGACCAGCTAGCTCTACTGTCTCTATTGTATTATGACAGACCAGCTAGATCTACTCTCTCTATTATAAAATGACAGACCAGGTAGATATACTGTCTCTATTATTTATGACAGACCAGCTAGATCTACTGTCTCTATTATATGTTGACAGACCAGGTAGATCTACTGGCTCTATTATATTATGAGAGACCAGGTAGATATACTGTCTCCATTATAAAATGACAGACCAGCTAGATCTACTGTCTCTGTTGTATTATGACAGACCAGCTAGATCTACTGTGTCTATTATATTATGACAGACCAGCTAGATCTACTGTCTCTATTATATTATGACAGACCAGCTAGATCTACTGTCTCTATTGTATTATGACAGACCAGCTAGATCTACTCTGTCTATTATATTATGACAGACCAGCTAGATCTACTGTCTCTATTGTATTATGACAGACCAGCTAGATCTACTCATCCTATATTATGACAGACCAGCTAGATCTACTATCTCTATTATATTATGACAGACCAGCTAGATCTAGTGTCTCTATTATATTATGACAGACCAACTAAATCTACTGTCTCTATTATATTTTGACAGACCAGGTAGATCTACTGTCTCTATTGTATATTATGACAGACCAGCTAGATCTACTGTCTCTGTATATTTTGACAGACCGGGTAGATCTACTGTCCCTATTATACTATGACAGACCAGCTTGGATCTACTGTCTCTATTATATTATGACAGACCAGCTAGATCTAGTGTCTCTATTATATTATGACAGAACAGGTCGATATACTGCTCCCATTATTTATGACAGACCAGCTAGATCTACTGTCTCTGTGCTCTTTTGACAGACCAGGTAGATCTACTGGCTCTATTATATTGAAGACCGAGTAGATATACTGTCTCCATTATAAAATGACAGACCAGCTAGATCTACTGTCTCTATTGTATTATGACAGACCAGCTAGATCTACTGTGTCTATTATATTATGACAGACCAGCTAGATCTACTGTCTATTACATTATGACAGACCAGCTAGATCTACTGTCTCCATTATAAAATGACAGACCAGCTAGATCTATTCTCGCTATTGTATTATGACAGACCAGCTAGATCTACTCTCTCTATTATATTATCACCGACCAGCTAGATCTACTGTCTCTATTATATTATGACAGACCAGCTAGATCTACTGTCTCTATTATATTATGACAGACCAGCTAGATCTACTGTCTATTATATTATGACAGACCAGGTAGATATACTGTCTCCATTATAAAATGACAGACCAGCTAGATCTATTCTCTCAATTGTATTATGACAGACCAGCTAGATCAATTGTCTCTTTTATAATATGACAGACCAGCTAGATCTACTGTCTCTATTATAATATGACAGACCAGCTAGATCTACTGTCTCTATTATATTATGACAGACCAGCTAGATCTACTGTCTCTGTTGCTATTATGACAGACCAGCTAGATCTACTGTCTCTATTGTATTATGACGAACCAGCTAGATCTGCACAATATAACAATATATTATGACAGACCAGCGAGATCTGCTGTCTCAGTATATTATGACAGACAAGCTAGATCTATTGTCTCTATTGTAATATGACATTATGACAGACCAAGCTAGATCTACTGTCTCTATTGTATTATGACAGACCAGCTAGATCTACTGTCTCTAATGTATTATGACAGACCAACTAGATCTACTGTCTCTAATATTATGACAGACCAGCTAGAGCTACTGTCTCTATTGTATTATGACAGACCAGCTAGATCTACTCTCTCTATTATATTATGACAGACCAGCTAGATCCCTGATGATATATTATATTATGACAGACCAGGTCGATATACTGTCTTTATTATATTATGACAGACCAGCTAGCTCTACTGTCTCTATTGTATTATGACAGACCAGCTAGATCTACTCTCTCTATTATAAAATGACAGACCGGGTAGATATGCTGTCTCTATTATTTATGACAGACCAGCTAGATCTACTGTCTCTCATTATAAAATGACAGACCAGGTAGATATACTGTCTCTATTATATTATGACAGACCAGCTAGATATACTGTCTCTATTATATTATAACAGACCAGCTAGATCTACTGTCTCTATTATATTATGACAGACCAGCTAGATCTACTGTGTCTATTATATCATGACACACCAGCTGATCTACTGTCTCTATTATAAAATGACAGACCAGATAGATATACTGTCTCTATTATATTATAACAGACCAGCTAGATCTACTGTCTCTATTATATTATGACAGACCATGTAGATATACTGTCTCTATCATATTATGACATACCAGCTAGATATACTGTCTCTATTATATTATGACAGACCAGCTAGATCTACTGTCTCTATTATATTATGACAGACCAGCTAGATCTACTGTGTCTATTATATCATGACACACCAGCTAGATCTACTGTCTCTATTATAAAATGACAGACCAGGTAGATATACTGTCTCTATTATATTATGACAGACCAGCTAGATCTAATGTCTCTATTATATTATGACAGACCAGCTAGATCTAGTGTCTCTATTATATTATGACAGACCAGCTAGATCTACCTGTCTCTATTGTATTATGACAGACCAGCTAGATCTACTGTCTCTATTGTATTATGACAGACCAACTAGATCTACTGTCTCTAATATATTATGACAGACCAGCTAGATCTACTGTCTCTATTGTATTATGACAGACCAGCTAGATCTACTCTCTCTATTATATTATGACAGACCAGCTAGATCTAGTGTCTCTATTATATTATGACAGACCAGGTCGATATACTGTCTCTATTATATTATGACAGACCAGCTAGCTCTACTGTCTCTATTGTATTATGACAGACCAGCTAGATCTACTCTCTCTATTAGAAAATGACAGACCAGGTAGATATACTGTCTCTATTATTTATGACAGACCAGCTAGATCTACTGTCTCTATTATATTTTGACAGACCAGGTAGATCTACTGGCTCTATTATATTATGAGAGACCAGGTAGATATACTGTCTCCATTATAAAATGACAGACCAGCTAGATCTACTGTCTCTATTGTATTATGACAGACCAGCTAGATCTACTGTGTCTATTATATTATGACAGACCAGCTAGATCTACTGTCTCTATTATATTATGACAGACCAGCTAGATCTACTGTCTCTATTGTATTATGACAGACCAGCTAGATCTACTCTGTCTATTATATTATGACAGACCAGCTAGATCTACTGTCTATTATATTATGACAGACCAGGTAGATATACTGCCTCCATTATAAAATGACAGACCAGCTAGATCTATTCTCGCAATTGTATTATGACAGACCAGCTAGATCAATTGTCTCTTTTATAATATGACAGACCAGCTAGATCTACTGTCTCTATTATAATATGACAGACCAGCTAGATCTACTGTCTCTATTATATTATGACAGACCATGGTGATATACTGTCTCTATCATATTATGACATACCAGCTAGATATACTGTCTCTATTATATTATGACAGACCAGCTAGATCTACTGTCTCTATTATATTATGACAGACCAGCTAGATCTACTGTGCCTATTATATCATGACACACCAGCTAGATCTACTGTCTCTATTATAAAATGACAGACCAGGTAGATATACTGTCTCTATTATATTATGACAGACCAGCTAGATCTAATGTCTCTATTATATTATGACAGACCAGCTAGATCTAGTGTCTCTATTATATTATGACAGACCAGCTAGATCTACTGTCTCTATTGTATTATGACAGACCAGCTAGATCTACTGTCTCTATTGTATTATGACAGACCAACTAGATCTACTGTCTCTAATATATTATGACAGACCAGCTAGATCTACTGTCTCTATTGTATTATGACAGACCAGCTAGATCTACTCTTCTATTATATATTATGACAGACCAGCTAGATCTAGTGTCTCTATTATATTATGACAGACCAGGTCGATATACTGTCTCTATTATATTATGACAGACCAGCTAGATATACTGTCTCTCTTTTATTTATGACAGACCAGCTAGATCTACTGTCTCTATTATATTTTGACAGACCAGGTAGATCTACTGGCTCTATTATATTATGAGAGACCAGGTAGATATACTGTCTCTTTTATTTATGACAGACCAGCTAGATCTACTGTCTCTATTATATTTTGACAGACCAGGTAGATCTACTGGCTCTATTATATTATGAGAGACCAGGTAGATATACTGTCTCCATTATAAAATGACAGACCAGCTAGATCTACTGTCTCTATTGTATTATGACAGACCAGCTAGATCTACTGTGTCTATTATATTATGACAGACCAGCTAGATCTACTGTCTCTATTATATTATGACAGACCAGCTAGATCTACTGTCTCTATTGTATTATGACAGACCAGCTAGATCTACTCTGTCTATTATATTATGACAGACCAGCTAGATCTACTGTCTATTATATTATGACAGACCAGGTAGATATACTGCCTCCATTATAAAATGACAGACCAGCTAGATCTATTCTACTTAATTGTATTATGACAGACCAGCTAGATCAATTGTCTCTTTTATAATATGACAGACCAGCTAGATCTACTGTCTCTATTATAATATGACAGACCAGCTAGATCTACTGTCTCTATTATATTATGACAGACCAGCTAGATCTATTGTCTCTATTGTAATATGACATTATGACAGACCAGCTAGATATACTGTCTCCATTGTATTATGACAGACCAGCTAGATCTACTATCTCTATTATATTATGACAGACCAGCTAGATCTAGTGTCTCTATTATATTATGACAGACCAACTAAATCTACTGTCTCTATTATATTTTGACAGACCAGGTAGATCTACTGTCTCTATTATATTATGACAGACCAGCTAGATCTACTGTCTCTATTATATTTTTGACAGACCAGGTAGATCTACTGTCCTATTATACTATGACAGACCAGCTAGATCTACTGTCTCTATTATATTATGACAGACCAGCTAGATCTACTGTCTCTATTATAAAAATGACAGACCAGGTAGATATACTGTCTCTATTATATTATGACAGACCAGCTAGATCTAATGTCTCTATTATATTATGACAGACCAGCTAGATCTAGTGTCTCTATTATATTATGACAGACCAGCTAGATCTACTGTCTCTATTGTATTATGACAGACCAGCTAGATCTACAATGTCTCTATTGTATTATGACAGACCAACTAGATCTACTGTCTCTAATATTATGACAGACCAGCTAGATCTACTGTCTCTATTGTATTATGACAGACCAGCTAGATCTACTCTCTCTATTATATTATGACAGACCAGCTAGATCTAGTGTCTCTATTATATTATGACAGACCAGGTCGATATACTGTCTCTATTATATTATGACAGACCAGCTAGCTCTACTGTCTCTATTGTATTATGACAGACCAGCTAGATCTACTCTCTATTATAAAATGACAGACCAGGTAGATATACTGTCTCTATTATTTATGACAGACCAGCTAGATCTACTGTCTCTATTATATGTGACAGACCAGGTAGATCTACTGGCTCTATTATATTATGAGAGACCAGGTAGATATACTGTCTCCATTATAAAATGACAGACCAGCTAGATCTACTATCTACGATCACCACATTCTTTTGGAGAGATTGGAAACCCAAATTGGTCTACACGGACAAGTTCTCGGCCTGGTTTAGATCTTATCTGTCGGAAAGATATCAGTTTGTCTCTGTGAATGGTTTGTCCTCTGACAAATCAACTGTACATTTCGGTGTTCCTCAAGGTTCTGTTTTAGGACCACTATTGTTTTCACTATATATTTTACCTCTTGGGATGTTATTCGAAAACATAATGTAAACTTTCACTGCTATGCGGATGACACACAGCTGTACATTTCAATGAAACATGGTGAGCCCCAAAATTGCCCTCGCTAGAAGCATGTGTTTCAGACATAAGGAAGTGGATGGCTGCAAACTTTCTACTATTAAACTCGGACAAAACAGAGATGCTTGTTCTAGGTCCCAAGAAACAAAGAGATCTTCTGTTGAATCTGACAATTAATCTTAATGGTTGTACAGTCGTCTCAAATAAAACTGTGAAGGACCTCGGCGTTACTCTGGACCCTGATCTC
Source organism: Oncorhynchus keta (assembly GCF_023373465.1). Lineage (NCBI taxonomy): Eukaryota > Metazoa > Chordata > Actinopteri > Salmoniformes > Salmonidae > Oncorhynchus > Oncorhynchus keta. Next base: position 1,798 of record NW_026277105.1, on the reverse strand, counting down.
TCTTTTGAAGAACATATCAAGACCATTTCGAGGACAGCTTTTTTCCATCTACGTAACATTGCAAAAATCAGAAACTTTCTGTCCAAAAATGATGCAGAAAAATTAATCCATGCTTTTGTCACTTCTAGGTTAGACTACTGCAATGCTCTATTTTCCGGCTACCCGGATAAAGCACTAAATAAACTTCAGTTAGTGCTAAATACGGCTGCTAGAATCCTGACTAGAACCAAAAATTTGATCATATTACTCCAGTGCTAGCCTCTCTACACTGGCTTCCTGTCAAAGCAAGGGCTGATTTCAAGGTTTTACTGCTAACCTACAAAGCATTACATGGGCTTGCTCCTACCTACCTCTCTGATTTGGTCCTGCCGTACATACCTACACGTACGCTACGGTCACAAGACGCAGGCCTCCTAATTGTCCCTAGAATTTCTAAGCAAACAGCTGGAGGCAGGGCTTTCTCCTATAGAGCTCCATTTTTATGGAACGGTCTGCCTACCCATGTCAGAGACGCAAACTCGGTCTCAACCTTTAAGTCTTTACTGAAGACTCATCTCTTCAGTGGGTCATATGATTGAGTGTAGTCTGGCCCAGGAGTGGGAAGGTGAACGGAAAGGCTCTGGAGCAACGAACCGCCCTTGCTGTCTCTGCCTGGCCGGTTCCCCTCTTTCCACTGGGATTCTCTGCCTCTAACCCTGTTACGGGGGCTGAGTCACTGGCTTGCTGGGGCTCTCTCGTGCCGTCCCTGGGGGGTGCGTCACCTGGGTGGGTTGATTCACTGTTGTGGTCGGCCTGTCTGGGTTGCCCCCTTGGGTTGTACCGTGGCGGAGATCTTTGTGGGCTATACTCGGCCTTGTCTCAGGATGGTAAGTTGGTGGTTGAAGATATCCCTCTAGTGGTGTGGGGGATGTGCTTTGGCAAAGTGGGTGGGGTTATATCCTTCCTGTTTGGCCCTGTCCGGGGTGTCCTCGGATGGGGCCACAGTGTCTCCTGACCCCTCCTGTCTCAGCCTCCAGTATTTATGCTGCAGTAGTTTATGTGTCGGGGGCTAGGGTCAGTTTGTTATATCTGGAGTACTTCTCCTGTCCTATTCGGTGTCCTGTGTGAATCTAAGTGTGCGTTCTCTAATTCTCTCCTTCTCTCTTTCTTTCTCTCTCTCGGAGGACCTGAGCCCTAGGACCATGTCCCAGGACTACCTGACATGAGGACTCCTTGCTGTCCCCAGTCCACCTGGCCATGCTCCTGCTCCAGTTTCAACTGACCTGAGCCCTAGGACCGTGCCCCAGGACTACCTGACATGAAGGCTCCTTGCTGTCCCCAGTCCACCTGACTGTGCTGCTGCTCCAGTTTCAACTGTTCTGCCTTATTATTATTCGACCATGCTGGTCATTTATGAACATTTGAACATCTTGGTCATGTTCTGTTATAATCTCTACCCGGCACAGCCAGAAGAGGACTGGCCACCCCACATAGCCCGGTTCCTCTCTAGGTTTCTTCCTAGGTTTTGGCCTTTCTAGGGAGTTTTTCCTAGCCACCGTGCTTTTACACCTGCATTGTTTGCTGTTTGGGGTTTTAGGCTGGGTTTCTGTACAGCACTTTGAGATATCAGCTGATGTACGAAGGGCTATATAAATAAATTTGATTTGATTTGATTTACTGTCTCTGTTGTATTATGACCTTGGTCCAGCTAGATCTACTGTGTCTATTATATTGGCGACAGACCAGCTAGATCTACTGTCTCTATTATGTTATGCACAGACCAGCTAGATCTACTGTCTCTATTGTATTATGACAGACC
>NW_026277104.1:0-835 GCF_023373465.1 Oncorhynchus keta | reverse complement strand
TGAGCTAGTGTAGCCCACAGCCATCAGGACCTAACATAAGGACAACTCAGAGTATGCTATTCTGTTCTGAAATGAGCTAGTGTAGCCCTCAGCCATCAGGACCTAACATAAGGACAACTCAGAGTATGCTATTCTGTTCTGAAATGAGCTAGTGTAGCCCACAGCCATCAGGACCTAACATAAGGACAACTCAGAGTATGCTATTCTGTTCTGAAATGAGCTAGTGTAGCCCTCAGCCATCAGGACCTAACATAAGGACAACTCAGAGTATGCTATTCTGTTCTGAAATGAGCTAGTGTAGCCCACAGCCATCAGGACCTAACATAAGGACAACTCAGAGTATGCTATTCTGTTCTGAAATGAACTAGTGTAGCCCTCAGCCATCAGGACCTAACATAAGGACAACTCAGAGTATGCTATTCTGTTCTGAAATGAGCTAGTGTAGCCCACAGCCATCAGGACCTAACATAAGGACAACTCAGAGTATGCTATTCTGTTCTTCTGAAATGAGCTAGTGTAGCCCTCAGCCATCAGGACCTAACATAAGGACAACTCTGTTCTTCTGAAATGAACTAGTGTAGCCCACAGCCATCAGGACCTAACATAAGGACAACTCTGTTCTTCTGAAATGAGCTAGTGTAGCCCACAGCCATCAGGACCTAACATAAGGACAACTCTGTTCTTCTGAAATGAGCTAGTGTAGCCCACAGCCATCAGGACCTAACATAAGGACAACTCAGAGTATGCTATTCTGTTCTGAAATGAGCTAGTGTAGCCCTCAGCCATCAGGACCTAACATAAGGACAACTCCAGAGTATGTTCTTTCTTCTGAAAT
>NW_026277103.1:0-3628 GCF_023373465.1 Oncorhynchus keta | reverse complement strand
GAGTTAGTGTTAGACCAGGGGAGACCAGTCAGAGTAGTGAGTTAGTGTTAGACCAGGGAGACCAGGGAGACCAGTTAGAGTTGAGTGTTAGACCAGGGTAGTGAGACCAGGCCAGTCAGAGTAGTGAGTTAGTGTTAGACCAGGAAGACCAGGAGACCAGGGAGACCAGTCAGTAGTGAGTTAGTGTTAGACCAGGGAGACCAGCCAGGCAGTAGTGAGTTAGTGTTAGACCAGGGGAGACCAGGAGTAGTGAGTAGTGTTAGACCAGAGACCAGTCAGTGTGAGTTAGTGTTAGACCAGGGAGACCAGTTAGTGTAGTGAGTTAGTGTTAGACCAGGGAGACCAGTCAGGGGAGACCAGTCAGAGTAGTGAGTTAGTGTTAGACCAGGGAGACCAGTCAGAGTAGTGAGTTAGTGTTAGACCAGGAGCAGTGAGAGACCAGTCAGTGTAGTGAGTTAGTGTTAGACCAGGGAGACCAGTCAGAGTAGTGAGTTAGTGTTAGACCAGGGGAGACCAGTCCAGTGTAGTGAGTTAGTGTTAGACCAGGGAGACCAGTCAGAGTAGTGAGTTAGTGTTTGACCAGGGAGACCAGTCAGAGTAGTGAGTTAGTGTTAGACCAGGGAGACCAGTCAGTGTAGTGAGTTAGTGTTAGGGGAGACCAGGGAGACCAGTCAGAGTAGTAGTGAGTTAGTGTTAGACCAGGGGAGACCAGGGAGACCAGTCCAGAGTAGTGAGTTAGTGTTAGACCAGGGAGACCAGTCAGAGTAGTGACTTAGTGTTAGACCAGGGAGACAGGGAGACCAGTCAGAGTAGTGAGTTAGTGTTAGACCAGGGAGACCAGGGAGACCAGTCAGAGTAGTGAGTTAGTGTTAGACCAGGGAGACCAGTCAGAGTAGTGAGTTAGTGTTAGACCAGGGAGACCAGTCAGAGTAGTGAGTTAGTGTTAGACCAGGGAGACCAGTCAGAGTAGTGAGTTAGTGTTAGACCAGGGAGACCAGTCAGAGTAGTGAGTTAGTGTTAGACCAGGGAGACCAGTCAGAGTAGTGAGTTAGTGTTAGACCAGGGGAGACCAGTCAGAGTAGTGAGTTAGTGTTAGACCAGGGGAGACCAGTCAGAGTAGTGAGTTAGTGTTAGACCAGGGGAGACCAGTCAGAGTAGTGAGTTAGTGTTAGACCAGGGGAGACCAGTCAGAGTAGTGAGTTAGTGTTAGACCAGGGGAGACCAGTCAGAGTAGTGAGTTAGTGTTAGACCAGGGGAGACCAGTCAGAGTAGTGAGTTAGTGTTAGACCAGGGGAGACCAGTCAGAGTAGTGAGTTAGTGTTAGACCAGGGGAGACCAGGCAGAGTAGTGAGTTAGTGTTAGACCAGGGGAGACCAGGGGAGACCAGTCAGAGTAGTGAGTTAGTGTTAGACCAGGGGAGACCAGGCAGAGTAGTGAGTTAGTGTTAGACCAGGGGAGACCAGGGGAGACCAGTCAGAGTAGTGAATTAGTGTTAGACCAGGGGAGACCAGGCAGAGTAGTGAGTTAGTGTTAGACCAGGGAGACCAGTCAGAGTAGTGAGTTAGTGTTAGACCAGGGGAGACCAGTCAGAGTAGTGAGTTAGTGTTAGACCAGGGGAGACCAGTCAGAGTAGTGAGTTAGTGTTAGACCAGGGGAGACCAGTCAGAGTAGTGAGTTAGTGTTAGACCAGGGGAGACCAGTCAGAGTAGTGACTGTTAGACCAGGGAGACCAGTCAGAGTAGTGAGTTAGTGTTAGACCAGGGAGACCAGTCAGAGTAGTGAGTTAGTGTTAGACCAGGGAGACCAGTCAGAGTAGTGACTTAGTGTTAGACCAGGGAGACCAGTCAGATAGTGAGTTAGTGACTTAGTGTTAGACCAGGGAGACCAGTCAGAGTAGTGACTTGAGTTAGTGTTAGACCAGGGAGACCAGTCAGAGTAGTGACTTAGTGTTAGACCAGGGAGACCAGTCAGAGTAGTGACTTAGTGTTAGACCAGGGAGACCAGTCAGAGTAGTGACTTAGTGTTTAGACCAGGGAGACCAGTCAGAGTAGTGACTTAGTGTTAGACCAGGGAGACCAGTCAGAGTGAGTTAGTGACTTAGTGTTAGACCAGGGAGACCAGTCAGAGTAGTGAGTTAGTGTTAGACCAGGGAGACCAGTCAGAGTAGTGAGTTAGTGTTAGACCAGGGAGACCAGTCAGAGTAGTGAGTTAGTGTTAGACCAGGGAGACCAGTCAGAGTAGTGAGTTAGTGTTAGACCAGGGAGACCAGTCAGTGTAGTGAGTTAGTGTTAGACCAGGGAGACCAGTCAGAGTAGTGACTTAGTGTTAGACCAGGGAGACCAGGCAGAGTAGTGACTTAGTGTTAGACCAGGGAGACCAGTCAGAGTAGTGAGTTAGTGTTAGACCAGGGAAGACCAGTCAGAGTAGTGAGTTAGTGTTAGACCAGGGGAGACCAGGCAGAGTAGTGAGTTAGTGTTAGACCAGGGGAGACCAGTCAGAGTAGTGAGTTAGTGTTAGACCAGGGGAGACCAGTCAGAGTAGTGAGTTAGTGTTAGACCAGGGGAGACCAGTCAGAGTAGTGAGTTAGTGTTAGACCAGGGGAGACCAGTCAGAGTAGTGAGTTAGTGTTAGACCAGGGGAGACCAGTCAGAGTAGTGAGTTAGTGTTAGACCAGGGGAGACCAGTCAGAGTAGTGACTTAGTGTTAGACCAGGGGAGACCAGTCAGAGTAGTGACTTAGTGTTAGACCAGGGGAGACCAGTCAGAGTAGTGAGTTAGTGTTAGACCAGGGGAGACCAGTCAGAGTAGTGACTTAGTGTTAGACCAGGGGAGACCAGTCAGAGTAGTGAGTTAGTGTTAGACCAGGGGAGACCAGTCAGAGTAGTGAGTTAGTGTTAGACCAGGAGACCAGTCAGAGTAGTGAGTGTTAGACCAGGGGAGACCAGTCAGAGTAGTGACTTAGTGTTAGACCAGGGGAGACCAGTCAGAGTAGTGACTTAGTGTTAGACCAGGGGAGACCAGTCAGAGTAGTGACTTAGTGTTAGACCAGGGGAGACCAGTCAGAGTAGTGACTTAGTGTTAGACCAGGGGAGACCAGTCAGAGTAGTGACTTAGTGTTAGACCAGGGGAGACCAGTCAGAGTAGTGACTTAGTGTTAGACCAGGGGAGACCAGTCAGAGTAGTGACTTAGTGTTAGACCAGGGGAGACCAGTCAGAGTAGTGACTTAGTGTTAGACCAGGGGAGACCAGTCAGAGTAGTGACTTAGTGTTAGACCAGGGGAGACCAGTCAGAGTAGTGACTTAGTGTTAGACCAGGGGAGACCAGTCAGAGTAGTGAGTTAGTGTTAGAGGAGCCAGGGAGACCAGGAGACCAGTCAGAGACTTAGTGTTAGACCAGGGGAGACCAGTTAGTGTTAGACCAGGAGACCAGTCCAGTCAGAGTAGTGACTTAGTGTTAGACCAGGGAGACCAGGACCAGTCAGAGTAGTGACTTGAGTGTTAGACCAGGAGACCAGTCCAGGGGAGTAGTGACTTAGTGTTGGGCCAGGGATACCAGTCAGAGTAGTGACTTAACAGTGTTAGACCAGGGAGACCAGTCCAAGTAGTGACTTAGTGTTAGACCAGGGAGA
>NW_026277102.1:0-1892 GCF_023373465.1 Oncorhynchus keta | reverse complement strand
CTCAACGGGCTGGCCATGCCTTCCGCCTGGCTACTCCAACCTCGCCAACAGCTCCGCCCCGTAGTTCCTCACCCAAGCCTCTCCAGGTTCTCCTTACCCAAATCCAGATAGCAGATGTTCTGAAAGAGCTGCAAAACCTGGACCCGTACAAATCAGCTGGGCTTGATAATCTGGACCCGCTATTTCTGAAACTATCTGCCGCCATTGTCGCAACCCCTATTACCAGCCTGTTCAACCTCTCTTTCATATCGTCTGAGATCCCCAAGGATTGAAAGCTGCCGCAGTCATCCCCTCTTCAAAGGGGGAGACACCCTGGACCCAAACTGCTATAGACCTATATCCATCCTGCCCTGCCTATCTAAGGTCTTTGAAAGCCAAGTCAACAAACAGGTCACTGACCATCTCGAATCCCACCGTACCTTCTCCGCTGTGCAATCTGGTTTCCGAGCCGGTCACGGGTGCACCTCAGCCACACTCAAGGTACTAAATGATATCATAACCGCCATCGATAAAAGACAGTACTGTGCAGCCGTCTTCATCGACCTCGCCAAGGCTTTCGACTCTGTCAATCACCAAATTCTTATCGGCAGACTCAACAGCCTCGGTTTTTCGGATGACTGCCTTGCCTGGTTCACCAATTACTTTGCAGACAGAGTTCAGTGTGTCAAATCGGAGGGCATGCTGTCCGGTCCTCTGGCAGTCTCTATGGGGTGCCACAGGGTTCAATTCTCGGGCCGACTCTTTCTCTGTATATATCAATGATGTTGCTCTTGCTGCGGGCGATTCCCTGATCCACCTCTACGCAGACGACACCATTCTATATACTTTCGGCCCGTCATTGGACACTGTGCTATCCAACCTCCAAACGAGCTTCAATGCCATACAGCACTCCTTCCGTGGCCTCCAACTGCTCCTAAACGCGAGTAAAACCAAATGCATGCTTTTCAACCGATCGCTGCCTGCACCCGCATGCCCGACTAGCATCACCACCCTGGATGGTTCCAACCTTGAATATGTGGACATCTATAAGTACCTAGGTGTCTGGCTAGACTGCAAACTCTCCTTCCAGACTCACATCAAACATCTCCAATCAAAAATCAAATCCAGAGTCGGCTTTCTATTCCGCAACAAAGCCTCCTTCACTCACGCTGCCAAGCTTACCCTAGTAAAACTGACTATCCTACCGATCCTCGACTTCGCGATGTCATCTACAAAATGGCTTCCAACACTCTACTCAGCAAACTGATGCAGTCTATCACAGTGCCATCCGTTTTGTCACTAAAGCACCTTATACCACCCACCACTGCGACTTGTATGCTCTAGTCGGCTGGCCCTCACTACATATTCGCCGCCAGACCCACTGGCTCCAGGTCATCTACAAGTCCATGCTAGGTAAAGCTCCGCCTTATCTCAGTTCACTGGTCACGATGGCAACACCCATCCGTAGCACGCGCTCCAGCAGGTGTATCTCACTGATCATCCCTAAAGCCAACACCTCATTTGGCCGCCTTCGTTCCAGTACTCTGCTGCCTGTGACTGGAACGAATTGCAAAATCGCTGAAGTTGGAGACTTTATCTCCTCACCAACTTCAAACATCAGCTATCCGAGCAGCTAACCGATCGCTGCAGCTGTACATAGTCTATTGGTAAATAGCTCACCCTTTTTCACCTACCTCATTCCCATACTGTTTTTATACTGTTTTTATTTATTTACTTTTCTGCTCTTTTGCACACCAATATCTCTACCTGTACATGCCCATCTGATCATTTATCACCAGTGTTAATCTGCAAAATTGTATTATTCGCCTACCTCCTCATGCCTTTTGCACACATTGTATATAGACTGCCCATTTTTTTCTACTGTGTTATTGACTTGCTAAATTGTTTACTCC
>NW_026277101.1:0-22081 GCF_023373465.1 Oncorhynchus keta | reverse complement strand
GGTTAAGGGTCAGGGTAAGGGTAAGGGTAAGGGTAAGGTTAAGGGTAATGGTAAGGGTAAGGTTAAGGGTAAGGTTAAGGTTAAGTTAGTCTGTGCCTGTGTGAGTTGTTCGTACAGCTGTTAGTATTTCAACCAGTCAGTCAGGCTTACGTTTGGCAGGTCTGGTTTGGCTGATATAAGAGATGACTCCGTGTGCGTCCCAATTGGCACCCTCGCCTCCATATAGTCCCATTGGCCATTGCTAGACGTAGTGCACTTTGAAGGGAATAAGGTGCCGTTTGGAAGGCAGCTTGGATCCAATGAGGCGCTGTACCCGGGCATCTCCTTACGGAGTTTAAAAACACCCTGCTACTATCAGCACGCCATCTGCTGTCTACCCACCTAGGGAAGTGAGTGACACACGCACGCACGCATGCACACACACACACAGAGATACACTCACACACACACAGAGATACACACACACACACACACACACACACACACACACACACACACACACACACACACACACACACACACACACACACACACACACACACACACACACACACACACACACACACACACACACACACACACGGAGAGACACACACACACACACACACACACACACACACACACACACACACACACACGGAGACACACACACACACACACACACACACACACACACACACACACACACACACACACACACACACACACACACACACACACACACACACACACACACACACACACACACACACACACACACACACACACACACAGAGAGCACACACACACACACACACAGAGATACACACACAGAGATACACACACAGAGAGATACAGAGATACACACACAGAGATACACACACAGAGAGATACAGAGATACACACACAGAGATACACACACAGAGAGAGATACACTCACACACACCCAGACAGATACACACAGACCTACCTGGGGAGCAGGGGAGTAACTGACACAACAAACAACAGTGATGTTATTCACTAGCTGCAGCCACCTCCTAAGGCCCTGGTGGTTTGGAAGAGCCAGACGCTGACTATCAGCATTATCATTTCATACTTGTTTTATCACGTAAGGGGAATATGTTATGAACCAGCAAAACAAACAATAAACAAAACAATACACAAACTAAACAGACAGTCCATTTGGCCGCAGCTCATATATATATTTTGGGGGGATGGCAGCTTGCTGGCTAACAGAGCAAATACAACCTGCTGAAATGTTCTGGGAATGTTCACCAGTTACAATAGATTACACTGGGGATATTTCTGTTTCTTCTTCTGTTTGGAGAAACAGCTCAGATACTGTCTATATTACGTTTCCCAAACTTCTGCACTACTTTTATTGCCAATATTCTAGGGAACGCTGTACTCAGTACCGGCCCCATTCAAGCACTGATAATATCTAAAACAACAATATGTCTTTTTTTTATATATTAGCTCTAAAGCAGAGGATGACTGTACGATATGTTGTTTATCAACTTTAAAGGGGCATTGATTCTTGGACTGTGTGGAAATGACTCATGTTCTCTTGCTGTTAATAGTTAAGGGATTTATCTTGGTTGATTTCCAACTCCATTAAGATCTCTGGTGATGATTATGAGCCCATTACACCAGTTGATTGAATGAGTAAGAGTCATTGAGTACTCTGTTGATTCATAGACTGTTCTGTTTTCTTATTCTGCTACATTTTCAGGTGTTCCTCCTCCACATTAAAATAAGCTGAACGCCCTCATCACCACAACAACATGGCTTCGTCTCCAATGGCACATTATTCCCTTTAAAGTGCACTACTTTAGATCAAAGCACTATGGGCCTTGGTCTAAAGTAGTGCACTACTGTACTTTAGATCAAAGCACTATGGGCCTTGGTCTAAAGTAGTGCACTACTGTACTTTAGATCAAAGCACTATGGGGCCTTGGTCTAAAGTAGTGCACTACTGTACTTTAGATCAAAGCACTATGGGCCTTGGTCTAAAGTAGTGCACTATAGTGTATTCATAAAGTACTCAGACCCCTTGACTTTTTCCACATTTTGTAACGTTACAGCCGTATTCTCATAAATCTACACGCAATACCCCATAATCACAAAGCACAAACTGGTTCTCATACATTTTTGCAAATGTAAATAAAAAAAACCAGCTGAAATATCATATTTACATAAATATTCAGACCCTTTACTAGTTACTTTGTTGAAGCACCTTTGTCAGCGATTACAGCATCGAGTCTTCTTGGGTATGACGCTACAAGCTTGGCACACCTGTATTTGGGGTGTTTCTCTCATTGTTCTCTGCAGATCCTCTCAAGCTCTGTCAGGTTGGATGGGGAGTGTCGCTGCACAGCTATTCTCAGGTCTCTCCAGAGATGTTAGGACAAAGTTAGCTAATGTCTGGGAAGTGGCGCGAGGGAAGAGTTAGCTTGCCTTATTTATTTTTGAAGCAAGCAGCTAACACCAACTGGAATGAATAACAATTGTTTCTAGTAATTAGCTAGCTAGCTAGGTTAGCGAGCTAGGGGTGACAAGTTAGCTGTTAGCTAGTTGACTGGCTAGCGTTTGCGGGATAGCTTACTAACGCGTTACATAAACAGCTACACAGAGCACACAAGCACCAAAGACAGTACATTGTGCTATCTCCAAATAGTGCGCTAGCGCCAAGCCAGTCACTGACCTCTGGTAGTTCCTTTTGGTTGGCCTGGCGTTGCAAGTCTATCTCCCCACCAACGTTCAAACCAGGCCAACCAGAATGTTCTTGCCCGGTTATAGGATCGAAGAGCGTCGATAGTCCGTGGAAACTTCTTCATACGGTCGGGCCAGAACTATCCGCGGTTTAAAATACAAGCTCCGTGGGCACGAATGTTCTACCTGTGCCAAACCACCATTCACTTCCTTCTATCTAGCACAGTTAGCCTAGCATTTAGCTTCGTGTTGAAATGAGTGACGTGAATGCACACGTAAAGTGAAGACCGTCAATCATAGGGGAAAACATCAGAGACTTCCTCGTATGGTCTATTTGGATATGCTAATCGTATGCCGAGTTCCCGTACTAGTTGCAACTAGGAAATTCAGAAATGTATGACTTGCCTACTGGTTGACATCGACACTTGTATAAATACAAGCAGTTAGAAAACATTTCAGAGTTTCCTAGTTCCGACTAGTATGTGAACGTGGCATTAGACTGGACACTGGACACGCAAACATTTCATAGTTTCCTAGTTCCGACTAGTATGTGAACGCGGCATTAGACTGGACACTGGACACGCAAACATTTCATAGTTTCCTAGTTCCGACTAGTATGTGAACGTGGCATTAGACTGGACACTGGACACGCAAACATTTCATAGTTTCCTAGTCTGAATTAGTATGTGGAATGTAGGCTAGGACTGGACACTGACACGCAAATATTTTCAGGAGTTTCAGTTCCGGACAGTATGTGAACGCGAGATTAGACTGACACCGGACACGCAAACATTTCAGAGTTTCTAGTTCCGACTAGTATGTGAACGCGGCATTAGACTGACATCGATACGCAAAACATTTCAGAGTTTTGTGTCCACTAGTATGTGTGAACGCAGATTAGACTGGGATGAATTGGACACGCTAAACATTTTAGCCTGCTTTTTCGCAGCCTGCTAAGGGCTCTGGTTTTGCATATCATGGATGCTGTGTGACATGTTTTTCGCTGATTGTCAAACAAATCAACTCAAAAAGTAGGCCACTGTTTAGTTCTATCCATAATAATAATTTCAAAATAATTTATTTTGCTGATTCTATGTACTGGACCGTTAAACTCTACTGACTATTTTCACCCCTTAAATTTCTGCTTTTAATTTCTGACATTTTGAATTCCCAACATTTGGCAGGTGTGGCCATTTGTTTGTCAACTATAGTTATACACTGCAGTTTCTTCTGTCATCACTTGTTACCTAAAAGACTAAACAAAGTAGTGCTAATGTCTCACATCGAGATTACTGTGGTTGAAACACTGTCTGCTAGTTTATTAATCGTGTCAATGACAACATGGCTCTTTCAGTTCTGAAAAATAATACAAGGTTCTACATATGTGGGATGTGCCTCCTGTAAACATCTCTCCGTCTGTCTGGAACATCAGACAGAGGGAGAGACGGAGACAAGCCTCAGAGACGCTCACCCAGCTGCTGCCCAGCCGGCCTACTCCTGGAGGGGGAGGGGTTGGGACAGATGAATGATGAGTGTGTTGGATCCTAAAATCACCAATCATGCTTCATATTGATTCCTATTGAACTGAATTTCTGAATAATCTAATTATGTTAATAATGAATGATTGTTATGATTGGGTCTTTGTGATGATGCATTTGATTGGATACATGTTATTCTGTTTCCTTTGTGATGCAACACAGACTACCCAGTAAATACACCACTTCCTGCCTCAGTCTCATCCATTCCTCTGTCAGCTGACCCGTGAACACCTGTTCATCTTCACTATTGTAAGGCATCCTACCTGTCCAGCTAATCTAGTGTATCGTGGTCTAACCCCTTAGGTGCCTTTTGGCAAACTGTCATGTGCCTTTTACTGAGGAGTGGCTTCCATCTGGCAACTCTGCCATAAAGTTCTGATTGGTGGAGTGCTGCAGAGATGGTTGTCCTTCTAGAAGGTTCTCCGATCTCAGCAGAGGAACTCCGAGCTCTGTCAGAGTGACCATTGGGTTCTTGGTCACCTCACCGAACAAGGCCCTTGATCCCCCAATGTCTTAGTTTGGCCCGGGTGGCCAGCTCTAGGAAGAGTCTTGGTGGTTCCAAACTTCTTCCATTTAAGAATAATGGAGGCCACTATGTTCTTGGGGACCTTCAATGTGGCAGACATTTTTTGGTACCCTTCTCTAGATCTGTGCCTCGACACAATCCTGTCTCGGAGCTCTACGGATAATTCCTTCAACCCTCATGTCTTGGTTTTTGCTCTGATGTGCACTGTCAACTGTGGGACTGTCACGACGTCCGCCGAAGTCGGTCCCTCTCCTTGTCCGGGGTGACGTTCAGGGCGACGTTCAGGGCAACGTTCGGGGCGACGTTCAGGGCAACGTTCGGGGCGACGTTCAGGGCAACGTTCGGGCAGTTCAGGTAAAAGTTCGGGGCGACAGCGTTCAGGCGTGGGCGTTCGGGTAAATTCGGGCGACGTTCAGGGCACGTTCAGGGCGACGTTCAGGGGCGCGTTCAGGGCACGTTCAGGGCGACGTTCAGGGGCGTTCAGGGGCGTTCAGGGCGTTCGGGCGCGTTCAGGGCGACGTTCAGGGCGGCGTTCAGGGGCGGCGTTCAGGGCGACGTTCAGGGGCGACGTTCGGGGCGGCGTTCAGGGCGACGTTCAGGGCAAGGCAACGTTCAGGGCGGCGTTCAGGGCGACGTTCAGGCAACGTTCAGGGCGACGTTCAGGGCAACGTTCGGGCGACGTTCAGGGCAACGTTCAGGGCGACGCTCAGGGCAACGTTCGGGCGGCGTTCAGGGCAGCGTTCAGGGCGTTCAGGGCAACGTTCAGCCACGTTCGGGCAACGCTTCGGGCGCGCGTTCGGGCTGGCGTTCAGGGCACGCGTTAGGGCGACGTTCAGGGGCGGCGTTCAGGGCAAGGGCGACGTTCAGGGCAACGTTTTACGGTCAGGGCGGCGTTCAGGGCAACGTTCAGGTAACGTTCAGGGGCGACGTTCAGGGCAACGTTCAGGGCAACGCGTTCAGGGCAGCGTTCGGGGCCACGGTCAGGGCGACGTTCGGGGCCACGTTATGGCGAACGTTCAGGGCCACGTTCAGGGCAACGTTCAGGGCCACGTTCGGGGCAACGTTCGGGGCCACGCGGGGCGGTCAGGGCGGCGTTCAGGGCGACAACGTTCAGGGCAACGTTCGGGCGACGTTCAGGGGCGGCGTTCAGGCAACGTTCAGGGCAACGTTCAGGGCAACGCGTCACGGTCAGGGCGACGTTCAGGGCAACGTTCAGGGCGGCGTTCAGGGCAACGTTCAGGGCGACGTTCAGGGCAACGCCGGGGCCACGGTCAGGGCGACGTTCGGGGCCACGTTCGGGGCAACGCGTTCAGGGCCACGTTCAGGGCAACGTTCAGGGCCACGTTCGGGCAACGTTCGGGCCACGTTCGGGCCCACGGCCAGCGACGTTCAGGCAACGTTCGGGCGGCGTTCAGGGCGGCGTTCAGGCCACGTTCGGGGCCGTTCGAGGCGACGGTCAGGGCGACGTTCGGGCTGGCGTTGGGGCAACGTTCGGGCGACGTTCAGGGCGGCGTTCAGGGCGGCGTTCGGGCGACGTTCGGGCGGCGTTCGGCCAACGTTCGGGGCGACGTTCGGGGCGACGTTCAGGGCGACGTTCGGGGCGACGTTCAGGGCGACGTTCGGGGCCACGTTCGGGGCGACGTTCGGGGCCACGTTCGGGGCCCCGTTCGGGGCGTCGTTCGACGTTCAGGGCGACGTTCGGGGCCACGTTCAGGGCGACGTTCGGGGCCACGTTCAGGGGCGACGTTCGGGGCGACGTTCGGGGCCACGTTCAGGGCGACGTTCGGGGCCACGTTCGGGGCGTCGTTTGGCCACATTCGGGGCCACGTTCGGGGCCACGTTCGGGGCGACGTTCGGGGCGACGTTCGGGGCGACGTTCGGGGCCACGTTCGGGGCCACGTTCGGGGCCACGTTCGGGGGGCGACGTCACTGGTCTTCTAGCCATCGCTGATCCACCTGTCGTTTTCCATTGGTTTTGTCTTTGTTTTCTACACACCTGGATTTCATTCCCCAATTACATGTTCATGTATTTAACCCTCTGTTTCCCCCATGGTTTTTATGCGTGATTGTTTTTATGTTCATGTCGGGTTCATGATGGCTGATTTCTTGAAGGTGCTGTTTTCAATCGTGCGCAATATTTACCGCTTGTATTTGGTCAAGTGCATTTTTTACCTGTGCCTTGATTTATGAGTAAAGTATGTTGCTCACTCATTTTTGCTCTCCTGCGCCTGACTTCATGCACCAGCTACACTCACCTTCTGACGGGGACTGTATATAGACAGGTGTGTGCCTTTCCAAATCATGTCCAATTGAATTTAACACAAGTGGACTTCAAACAAATTGTAGAAACTTCTCAAGGATGATCAATGGAAACAGGATGCACCTGAGCTCCACTTCAAGTCTCATAGCAAAGTGTCTGAATAATTATGTAAATAAGGAATTTACATATTTTTATGTTATGAATATATTTAAAAAAATGTCTAAAACCCTGTTTCCACTTAATCCATTTTTAGAATAAGGCTGTAACGTAACAAAATGTGGAAAAAGTTAAGGGGTCAGAATACTTTCAGAATGCGCTGTCTTTAGGGAGTAGGTTGCCATTTGGGACACATCCATTAGTGTCACACCCTGATCTGTTTCACTTGTCTGTGTGCTGGTCTCCACACCCCTCCAGGTGTCACCAATCTTCCCCATTATCCCCAGTGTACTTATGTTCACTTATACCTACCAGTGTTTTCCCCTGCTCCTGCCAGTTCCCCCTGCTCCTGCATGTTCCCCCTGCTCCTGCCTGTTCCCCCTGATCCTGCCATTTCCCCCTGCTCCTGCCTGTTCCCCTGCTCCTGCCATTTCCCCCTGCTCCTGCCAGTTCCCCCTGCCTGTTCCCCCTGCTCCTGCCTGTTCCCCTGCTCCTGCCAGTTCCCCCTGCTCCTGCCTGTTCCCCCTGCTCCTGCCTGTTCCTCCTGCCAGTTCCCCTGCTCCTGCCTGTTCCCCCTGCTCCTGCCAGTTCCCCCTGCTCCTGCCTGTTCCCCTGCTCCTGCCTGTTCCTCCTGCCAGTTCCCCCTGCTCCTGCCTGTTCCCCCTGCTCCTGCCTGTTCCTCCTGCTCCTGCCTGTTCCCCCTGCTCCTGCCTGTTCCCCCTGCTCCTGCCTGTTCCTCCTGCCAGTTCCCCCTGCTCCTGCCTGTTCCCCCTGCTCCTGCCTGTTCCCCCTGCTCCTGCCTGTTCCTCCTGCTCCTGCCTGTTCCTCCTGCCTGTTCCCCCTGCTCCTGCCAGTTCCCCCTGCTCCTGCCAGTTCCCCCTGCTCCTGCCAGTTGTCCTGCTTCTGTTTTCTAGTCCTTCCCGGTGTTCACCGTTCTGCCTGCCCCTGACCCTGAGAATGCCTGCCGTTCTGGACCCTGTATACCTTCTCTGGATAATTGACTCCTGCCTGCCTTGACCTGTCGTTTGCCTTCCCCTTTTGTTAGGAATAAACTTTTGTTTCTTCAACACTGTCTGCATTTGGGTCTTACCTCAAACGTGTTAATTAGAGAACAACAACCCAACAGACTATCCTGTTGAACCCAGGGCTGAAATGGAACCAGCACAACAGACTATCCTGTTGAACCCAGGTCTGAAATGGAACCAGCCCTACAGACTATCCTGTTGAACCCAGGTCTGAAATGGAACCAGCCCAACAGACTATCCTGTTGAACCCAGGTCTGAAATGTAACCAGCCCTACAGACTATCCTGTTGAACCCAGGTCTGAAATGGAACCAGCCCAACAGACTATCCTGTTGAACCCAGGTCTGAAATGGAACCAGCCCAACAGACTATCCTGTTGAACCCAGGTCTGAAATGGAACCAGCCCAACAGACTATCCTGTTGAACCCAGGTCTGAAATGGAACCAGGTCTGAAATGGAACCAGCCCAACAGACTGTCCTGTTGAACCCAGGTCTGAAATGGAACCAGCCCAACAGACTATCCTGTTGAACCCAGGTCTGAAATGGAACCAGCCCAACAGACTGTCCTGTTGAACCCAGGTCTGAAATGGAACCAGCCCTACAGACTATCCTGTTGAACCCAGGTCTGAAATGGAACCAGTCCTACAGACTATCCTGTTGAACCCAGGTCTGAAATGGAACCAGCCCTACAGACTATCCTGTTGAACCCAGGTCTGAAATGGAACCAGCACAACAGACTATCCTGTTGAACCCAGGTCTGAAATGGAACCAGCCCAACAGACTATCCTGTTGAACCCAGGTCTGAAATGGAATCAGCCCTACAGACTATCCTGTTGAACCCAGGTCTGAAATGGAACCAGCCCAACAGACTATCCTGTTGAACCCAGGTCTGAAATGGAACCAGCCCAACAGACTATCCTGTTGAACCCAGGTCTGAAATGGAACCAGCCCTACAGACTATCCTGTTGAACCCAGGTCTGAAATGGAACCAGCCCAACAGACTATCCTGTTGAACCCAGGTCTGAAATGGAACCAGCCCAACAGACTATCCTGTTGAACCCAGGTCTGAAATGGAACCAGCCCTACTGTCACGCCCTGACCTTAGAGAGATGTTTTATTTCTCTATTTGGTTTGGTCAGGGTGTGATGTGGTGTGGGCATTCTATGTTTTGATTTCTATGTTTTTGTGGTTCTATGTTTTGGCAGGGACAATCAGGGACAGCTGTCTATCGTTGTCTCTGATTGGGAACCATACTTAGGCAGCCCTTTTTCCCACCTGTCTTTGTGGGTAGTTAACTTTGTTTGTGGCACTTTGCCCTGGAAGCTTCGCGGTTGTTTGCTCATTTGTTGTTTTTGTTGGAGTCATTCTAATGATAAAATAAAATGCTCAGCACACTGCACCTTGGTCCACTTCTTCCAACGACGGCCGTGACACCTGCAGACTATCCTGCTTCTACAGTACACTGTTGTGTTTGAGTGAGGTCACTGCTATTTAGTCAAAAGTGCTCAGGTCTCCACGACAACCAGTAGACTGGACTTGGCAGTGCCTGCGTGGGTGGAATCAGAACAGAACAGGGAAGTGGGTCCATAACATTGTGTTCTAGAAGTAGCTTCACACAATCTCCCCAAAATAAATGTCACATCTAGCAAGAGGTAGATTATGATTCCCTAATGGCACCCTACTCCCTAGTCCTTATTTAATAGTCCCTATTCCCTATTTACTAGTCCCTATTCTCTTTTCCCCATTCCCTATTCAGTATTTTCTATTCACTATTCCCTATTCTCTATTCCCTATTCACTGTTCCCCGTTCTTATTCCCTATTCATTAGTCTCTATTCTGTATTCACTAGTCCCTATTCACTAGTCCCTATTCACTATTTCCTACTCCCTAGTCCCTATTCACTAGTCCCTATTCACTATTTCCTATTCACTGTTCCCCGTTCCCTATTCCCTATTCCCAAGTCTCTATTCCTTATTCTCTATTCCCTGTTCCCTATTTACTATTCCCTATTCTCTATTAACTATTCCCTATTCACTGTTCCCCGTTCCCTATTCCCTATCTACTGCATTAGTTTCACCAGAGCCCTGAGTCGTTCACTATAATGGGAATAGTGTACCATTGTGGACTCAACCAGAGGAATGTATATTTAGCTGCACGGTGACCTTGTTCCTCTTGAACAACATCAATTAAAAGGGTATTTTTTGAAGCATTAAATGAGTCTCAGCATGAGACCGTATTGTTACTGGTTTAAATAGCATCCACTGTCTGTTTATAACTGTAGCAGTGCATGGTAAATGGTATCCACTGTCTGTTTATAACTGTAGCAGTGCATGGTAAATGGTATCCACTGTCTGTTTATAACTGTAGCAGTGCATGGTAAATGGTATCCACTGTCTGTTTATAACTGTAGCAGTGCATGGTAAATGGTATCCACTGTCTGTTTATAACTGTAGCAGTGCATGGTAAATGGTATCCACTGTCTGTTTATAACTGTAGCAGTGCATGGTAAATGGTATCCACTGTCTGTTTATAACTGTAGCAGTGCATGGTAAATGGTATCCACTGTCTGTTTATAACTGTAGCAGTGCATGGTAAATGGTATCCACTGTCTGTTTATAACTGTAGCAGTGATGGTAAATGGTATCCACTGTCTGTTTATAAATGTAGCAGTGCATGGTAAATGGTATCCACTGTCTGTTTATAACTGTAGCAGTGCATGGTAAATGGTATCCACTGTCTGTTTATAACTGTAGCAGTGCATGGTAAATGGTATCCACTGTCTGTTTATAACTGTAGCAGTGCATGGTAAATGGTATCCACTGTCTGTTTATAACTGTCTGTTTTATAACTGCAGTGCATGGTAAATGGTATCCACTGTCTGTTTATAACTGTAGCAGTGCATGGTAAATGGTATCCACTGTCTGTTTATAACTGTAGCAGTGCATGGTAAATGGTATCCACTGTCTGTTTATAACTGTAGCAGTGCATGGTAAATGGTATCCACTGTCTGTTTATAACTGTAGCAGTGCATGGTAAATGGTATCCACTGTCTGTTTATAACTGTAGCAGTGCATGGTAAATGGTATCCACTGTCTGTTTATAACTGTAGCAGTGCATGGTAAATGGTATCCACTGTCTGTTTATAACTGTAGCAGTGCATGGTAAATGGTATCCACTGTCTGTTTATAACTGTAGCAGTGCTTGGTAAATGGTATCCACTGTCTGTTTATAACTGTAGCAGTGCATGGTAAATGGTGACACAGACCTGTGTTCAATGTGTGTTTCAAATACTCAAATACTTTGAGAGTTTGTTTGAGCCTGTCTAGATGAGTGACATGTTGCTATGGAGACATTTCCATTGGTTTCATTGTGCTGGGCAACAAAGCACAACTAGAACTATTTGAAAGGGCTGACAACAGGTCTGCTAACAATAGGGCAGCCATCTTGCTCCTGACCCAGACAGAGTCCAGTATACACAATCCTTACATCTCACCGCCCTCCACTCTTCTCCTTTGTTGCGGCCCCAAGGTCCATCATGTCTTCTCCCTTGGTGGGGGCCCAAGGTCCCTCCTCTCTTCTCCCTTGTTGCGGGCCCAAGGTCCATCATGTCTCCTTCTCCCTTGGTGGGGGCCGAAGGTCCCTCCTCTCTTCTCCCCTTGTTGCGGGCCCAAGGTCCATCATGTCTCCTTCTCTCTTGGTGGGGCCGAAGGTCCCTCCTCTCTTCTCCCTTGGTGGGGGCCGAAGGTCCCTCCTCTCTTCTCCCTTGGTGGGGCCGAAGGTCCTCCTCTCTTCTTCCTTGGTGGGGGCCCAAGGTCCCTCCTCTCTTCTCCCTTGTTGCGGGCCCAAGGTCCATCCTGTCTTCTCCTTGTTGCGGGCCCAAGGTCCCTCCTCTCTTCTCCCTTGTTGCGGGCCCAAGGTCCATCATGTCTTCTCCCTTGGTGGGGGCCCAAGGTCCCTCCTCTCTTCTCCCTTGTTGCGGGCCCAAGGTCCATCATGTCTTCTCCCTTGGTGGGGGCCCAAGGTCCATCATGTCTTCTCCCTTTTTGCGGGCCCAAGGTCCATCATGTCTTCTCCCTTGGTGGCGGCCCAAGGTCCCTCCTCTCTTCTCCCTTGTTGTGGGCCCAAGGTCCATCCTGTCTTCTCCCTTGTTGCAGGCCCAAGGTCCATCCTGTCTTCTCCCTTGTTGTGGGCCCAAGGTCCATCATGTCTTCTCCCTTGTTGCGGGCCCAAGGTCCATCCTGTCTTCTCCCTTGGTGGGGGCCCAAGGTCCATCATGTCTTCTCCCTTGTTGCGGGCCCAAGGTCCATCATGTCTTCTCCCTTGTTGTGGGCCCAAGGTCCATCCTGTCTTCTCCCTTGTTGTGGGCCCAAGGTCCATCCTGTCTCCTTCTCCCTTGGTGGGGGCCCAAGGTCCATCATGTCTTCTTCTCCCTTGGTGGGGGCCCAAAGTCACTCCTCTCTTCTCCCTTGGTGGGGGCCCAAGGTCTCTCCTCTTCTCCCTTGGTGGGTGCCCAAGGTCCCTCCTCTCTTCTCCTTGTTGAAGGCCCAAGGTCCCTCCTCTCTTCTCCCTTGGTGGGTGCCCAAGGTCCCTCCTCTCTTCTCCCTTGGTGGGTGCCCAAGGTCCCTCCTCTCTTCTCCCTTGTTAAAGGCCCAAGGTCCCTCCTATCTTCTCCCTTGTAGGGTGCCCAAGGTCCCTCCTCTCTTCTCCCTTGGTGGGTGCCCAAGGTCCCTCCTCTCTTCTCCCTTGTTGGGGGCCCCAGGTCCCTCCAGTGCTCCTCCTAAATGCAACAGAGCAAATGTCTATCCTCTTTTCTCCTCTTTCTCTTCACACACACGCACAAACACACACACACACTTACAAGCACACACGCAAACACACACACACACACACACACACACACACACACACACACACACACACACACACACACACACACACACACACACACACACACACACACACACACACACACACACACACACACACACACACTTCGATGCAACAGAGTGATCTACAATGAGCTGTTTGACCCCATTAGCTGCCAGCTAAGTATTTCACTCCAGGCCGCTTCGCCATTTAAGGTATTCAGTTTATTAGCGTGTATTTATAGCCTCTTATAGCAGCCAGGTTGGGTACTGGGCCGAAGCAAACAGGTTGGGTACTGGGCCGAAGCAGACGGGTTGTGTCCCAAATGGCACCCTGTTCCCTTCATAGTGCACTACGTTTGACCAGGGCCAATGGGGAATAGGGTGCCATTTGGGACCCAGACAGAGACACTGTGGAGGGTTGTGGGTATTGGCATCGTGGAAGCCATTTTTTTTTACTGTGATTGGATAGAATTCAATCGAACCCCTGTTGTGGTACTTCACGCATTAGTACTGCTATCTGTATGTGAACTGTTTACACAACAACACAACAACACACATTAGTACTGCTATCTGTATGTGAACTGTTTACACAACACAACAACACACATTAGTACTGCTATCTGTATGTGAACTGTTTACACAACAACACAACAACACACATTAGTACTGCTATCTGTACGTGAACTGTTTACACAACAAAACAACAACACACATTAGTACTGCTATCTGTATGTGAACTGTTTACACAACACAACAACACACATTAGTACTGCTATCTGTATGTGAACTGTTTACACAACACAACAACACAACACACATTAGTACTGCTATCTGTATGTGAACTGTTTACACAACACAACAACACACATTAGTACTGCTATCTGTATGTGAACTGTTTACACAACAACACAACACACATTAGTACTGCTATCTGTATGTGAACTGTTTACACAACACAACAACACACATTAGTACTGCTATCTGTATGTGAACTGTTTACACAACAACACAACACACATTAGTACTGCTATCTGTATGTGAACTGTTTACACAACACAACAACACACATTAGTACTGCTATCTGTATGTGAACTGTTTACACAACACAACAACACACATTAGTACTGCTATCTGTATGTGAACTGTTTACACAACACAACAACACAACACACATTAGTACTGCTATCTGTATGTGAACTGTTTACACAACACAACAACACTGTAACACACAACACACATTAGTACTGCTATCTGTATGTGAACTGTTTACACAACAAACACAACACACATTAGTACTGCTATCTGTATGTGAACTGTTTACACACAACAACAACACACATTAGTACTGCTATCTGTGAACTGTTTACACAACAACACAACAACACACATTAGTACTGCTATCTGTATGTGAACTGTTTACACAACAACACAACAACACACATTAGTACTGGGCATCTGTATGTGAACTGTTTACACAACAACACAACACACATTAGTACTGCTATCTGTATGTGAACTGTTTACACAACACACAACACACATTAGTACTGCTATCTGTATGTGAACTGTTTACACAACAACACAACACACATTAGTACTGCTATCTGTATGTGAACTGTTTACACAACACACAACACAACACACATTAGTACTGCTATCTGTATGTGAACTGTTTACACAACAACACAACACACATTAGTACTGCTATCTGTATGTGAACTGTTTACACAACAACACAACACACATTAGTACTGCTATCTGTATGTGAACTGTTTACACAACAACACAACAACACACATTAGTACTGCTATCTGTATGTGAACTGTTTACACAACACAACAACAACACACATTAGTACTGCTATCTGTATGTGAACTGTTTACACAACAACACAACAACACACATTAGTACTGCTATCTGTATGTGAACTGTTTACACAACAACACAACACACATTAGTACTGCTATCTGTATGTGAACTGTTTACACAACAACACAACACACATTAGTACTGCTATCTGTATGTGAACAACTTAACACAACACAACAGCAACCAAACAACTTAAGACAACACAACACAACATAACAGTATGTTTCTGTTAGTACTGTAGGTCTTTTCTGTCTAATCAAATCTGTTCAAACTTATCACTACTAAGAAGTAAAAAGTACCCAACTGTCACACTTGGTAAAAGTAAAGATACTGTAATAGAAAATGATTAACGTAAAGTGAAAGTCACCCAGTAAAATACTACTTGTGTAAAAGTCTAAAAGTATTTGGGTTTAAATATACATGCAGTAAAATATCAAAAGTAAATATATTTGCTAAAAATATACTTAACAAACGTAAAAGTATGAATCTCTCTTGACATTCCTTCTATTACAAAGCAGACGGAGAGCCAGAGGCTCACTCCAACACTCCAACACTCCAACACTCCATCACTCCAACACTCCAACACTCCAACACTCCATCACCCAACACTCCAACACTCCAACACGCCAACACTCCAACACTTCAACAAACACTCCAACACTCCAACACTCCATCACTCCAACACTCCAACACTCACTCCAACACTCCATCACACTCCATCACTCCATCACTCCAACACTCCATCACCCATCACTCCACACTCCAACACCCAACACTCCAACACCCAACACTCCAACACTCCAACACTCCATCACTCCAACACTCCATCACTCCAACACTCCAACACTCCATCACTCCCACACTCCAACACTCCAACACCCATCACTCCATCACTTAACACATCACAACTCCATCATCACTCCAACACTCCAACACTCCATCACCCATCACTCCACACTCCATCACAACACTCCAACACTCCAACACTCCAACACTCCAACACACTATCACTCCACACTCCAACACACTATCTAACACTCCAACACTCAACACTCCAACACTCCAACACCCATCACCCAACACTCCATCACTCAACACTCCAACACTCCAACACACTATCACTCCAACACTCCATCACTCCATCACTCCATCACTCCAACACTCCAACACTCCATCACCCAACACTCCATCACTCCAACACTCCATCACCCAACACTCCAACACACTCCATCACTCCAACACTCCAACACTCCAACACTCCAACACTCCATCACTCCAACACTCCAACACTCGGACATCATTTACAAGCGATGCGTTTGTGTTTAGTGAGTCTCGTCAGATCAGAGGCAGTAGGGATGAACAGGGATGTTCTGTTTAGTGAGTCTCGTCAGATCAGAGGCAGTAGGGATGAACAGGGATGTTCTCTGTTTAGGTGAGTCTTGTCAGATCAGAGGCAGTAGGGATGACCAGGGATGTTCTCTGTTTAGTGAGTCTCTGTCTATCAGAGGCAGTAGGGATGAACAGGGATGTTCTCTAGTGAGGTCTGCCAGATCAGAGGCAGTAGGGATGAACAGGGATGTTCTCTGTTTAGTGAGTCTCGTCAGATCAGAGGCAGTAGGGATGAACAGGGATGTTCTCTGTTTAGTGAGTCTCTATCAGATCAGAGGCAGTAGGGATGAACAGGGATGTTCTCTGTTTAGTGAGTCTGTCAGATCAGAGGCAGTAGGGATGACCAGGGATGTTCTCTGTTTAGTGAGTCTCGTCAGATCAGAGGCAGTACGGATGAACAGGGATGTTCTCTGTTTAGTGAGTCTGCCAGATCAGAGGCAGTAGGGATGAACAGGGATGTTCTCTGTTTAGTGAGTCACGTCAGATCAGAGGCAGTAGGGATGAACAGGGATGTTCTCTGTTTAGTGAGTCTCGTCAGATCAGAGGCAGTAGGGATGAACAGGATGTTCTCTGTTTAGTGAGTCTCGTCCAGATCAGAGGCAGTAGGGATGACCAGGGATGTTCTCTGTTTAGTGAGTCTCGTCAGATCAGAGGCAGTAGGGATGAACAGGGATGTTCTCTGTTTAGTGAGTCTCGTCAGATCAGAGGCGATGCGGATGAACAGGGATGTTCTCTGTTTAGTGAGTCTGCCAGGTCAGAGGCAGTAGGGATGACCAGGGATGTTCTCTGTTTAGTGAGTCTCGTCAGATCAGAGGCAGTAGGGATGAACAGGGATGTTCTCTGTTTAGTGAGTCTCGTCAGATCAGAGGCAGTAGGGATGAACAGGGATGTTCTCTGTTTAGTGAGTCTCGTCAGATCAGAGGCAGTAGGGATGAACAGGGATGTTCTCTGTTTAGTGAGTCTCGTCAGATCAGAGGCAGTACGGATGAACAGGGATGTTCTCTGTTTAGTGAGTCTCGTCAGATCAGAGGCAGTAGGGATGACCAGGGATGTTCTCTGTTTAGTGAGTCTCGTCAGATCAGAGGCAGTAGGGATGAACAGGGATGTTCTCTGTTTAGTGAGTCTCGTCAGATCAGAGGCAGTAGGGATGAACAGGGATGTTCTCTGTTTAGTGAGTCTCGTCAGATCAGAGGCAGTACGGATGAACAGGGATGTTCTCTGTTTAGTGAGTCTCGTCAGATCAGAGGCAGTAGGGATGAACAGGGATGTTCTCTGTTTAGTGAGTCTCGTCAGATCAGAGGCAGTAGGGATGAACAGGGATGTTCTCTGTTTAGTGAGTCTCGTCAGATCAGAGGCAGTACGGATGAACAGGGATGTTCTCTGTTTAGTGAGTCTGTCAGATCAGAGGCAGTAGGGATGAACAGGGATGTTCTCTGTTTAGTGAGTCTGTCAGATCAGAGACAGTAGGGATGAACAGGGATGTTCTCTGTTTAGTGAGTCTGTCAGATCAGAGGCAGTAGGGAAGAACAGGGAAAAAAATGTAACGAGTACTTTTGGGTGTCATGGAAAATGTATTGATTAAAAAGTACCTACCTCCTAATGTGTTGACTGTGTTCTACTGTAGTAGTAGTTAGATGTTAGACTCCACCTACCTCCTAATGTGTTGACTGTGTTCTACTGTAGTAGTAGTTAGATGTTAGACTCCACCTACCTCCTAATGTGTTGACTGTGTTCTACTGTAGTAGTAGTTAGATGTTAGACTCCACCTACCTCCTAATGTGTTGACTGTGTTCTACTGTAGTAGTAGTTAGATGTTAGACTCCACCTACCTCCTAATGTGTTGACTGTGTTCTACTGTAGTAGTAGTTAGATGTTAGACTCCACCTACCTCCTAATGTATTGACTGTGTTCTACTGTAGTAGTAGTAGTTAGATGTTAGACTCCACCTACCTCCTAATGTGTTGACTGTGTTCTACTGTAGTAGTAGTTAGATGTTAGACTCCACCTACCTCCTAATGTGTTGACTGTGTTCTACTGTAGTAGTAGTAGTAGTTAGATGTTAGACTCCACCTACCTCCTAATGTGTTGACTGTGTTCTACTGTAGTAGTAGTTAGATGTTAGACTCCACCTACCTCCTAATGTGTTGACTGTGTTCTACTGTAGTAGTAGTTAGATGTTAGACTCCACCTACCTCCTAATGTGTTGACTGTGTTCTACTGTAGTAGTAGTAGTTAGATGTTAGACTCCACCTACCTCCTAATGTGTTGACTGTGTTCTACTGTAGTAGTAGTTAGATGTTAGACTCCACCTACCTCCTAATGTGTTGACTGTGTTCTACTGTAGTAGTAGTAGTAGTTAGATGTTAGACTCCACCTACCTCCTAATGTGTTGACTGTGTTCTACTGTAGTAGTAGTTAGATGTTAGACTCCACCTACCTCCTAATGTGTTGACTGTGTTCTACTGTAGTAGTAGTTAGATGTTAGACTCCACCTACCTCCTAATGTGTTGACTGTGTTCTACTGTAGTAGTAGTTAGATGTTAGACTCCACCTACCTCCTAATGTGTTGACTGTGTTCTACTGTAGTAGTAGTAGTTAGATGTTAGACTCCACCTACCTCCTAATGTGTTGACTGTGTTCTACTGTAGAAGTAGTTAGATGTTAGACTCCACCTACCTCCTAATGTGTTGACTGTGTTCTACTGTAGTAGTAGTTAGATGTTAGACTCCACCTACCTCCTAATGTGTTGACTGTGTTCTACTGTAGAAGTAGTTAGATGTTAGACTCCACCTACCTCCTAATGTGTTGACTGTGTTCTACTGTAGTAGTAGTAGTTAGATGTTAGACTCCACCTACCTCCTAATGTGTTGACTGTGTTCTACTGTAGTAGTAGTTAGATGTTAGACTCCACCTACCTCCTAATGTGTTGACTGTGTTCTACTGTAGTAGTAGTTAGATGTTAGACTCCACCTACCTCCTAATGTGTTGACTGTGTTCTACTGTAGTAGTAGTAGTTAGATGTTAGTCTCCACTTACATCCTAATGTGTTGACTGTGTTCTACTGTAGTAGTAGTTAGATGTTAGACTCCACCTACCTCTAATGTGTTGACTGTGTTCTACTGTAGAAGTAGTTAGATGTTAGACTCCACCTACCTCCTAATGTGTTGACTGTGTTCTACTGTAGTAGTAGTTAGATGTTAGAGTCCACCTACCTCCTAATGTGTTGACTGTGTTCTACTGTAGTAGTAGTAGTTAGATGTTAGACTCCACCTACCTCCTAATGTGTTGACTGTGTTCTACTGTAGTAGTAGTTAGATGTTAGACTCCACCTACCTCCTAATGTGTTGACTGTGTTCTACTGTAGTAGTAGTTAGATGTTAGACTCCACCTACCTCCTAATGTGTTGACTGTGTTCTACTGTAGTAGTAGTAGTTAGATGTTAGACTCCACCTACCTCCTAATGTGTTGACTGTGTTCTACTGTAGTAGTAGTTAGATGTTAGACTCCACCTACCTCCTAATGTATTGACTGTGTTCTACTGTAGTAGTAGTTAGATGTTAGACTCCACCTACATCCTAATGTGTTGACTGTGTTCTACTGTAGAAGTAGTTAGATGTTAGACTCCACCTACCTCCTAATGTATTGACTGTGTTCTACTGTAGAAGTAGTTAGATGTTAGACTCCACCTACCTCCTAATGTGTTGACTGTGTTCTACTGTAGTTAGATGTTAGACTCCACCTACCTCCTAATGTGTTGACTGTGTTCTACTGTAGTAGTAGTAGTTAGATGTTAGACTCCACCTACCTCCTAATGTGTTGACTGTGTTCTACTGTAGTAGTAGTTAGATGTTAGACTCCACCTACCTCCTAATGTGTTGACTGTGTTCTACTGTAGTAGTAGTAGTTAGATGTTAGACTCCACCTACCTCCTAATGTGTTGACTGTGTTCTACTGTAGTAGTAGTAGTTAGATGTTAGACTCCACCTACCTCCTAATGTGTTGACTGTGTTCTACTGTAGTAGTAGTAGTTAGATGTTAGACTCCACCTACCTCCTAATGTGTTGACTGTGTTCTACTGTAGTAGTAGTTAGATGTTAGACTCCACCTACATCCTAATGTGTTGACTGTGTTCTACTGTAGTAGTAGTTAGATGTTAGACTCCACCTACCTCCTAATGTGTTGACTGTGTTCTACTGTAGACGTGTATAAAGACCTGTTCTACTGAGGTCCTACTTAGTGCTGCTCTTTTCCATGTGCAGGAAGGCCTTGGTTCACGGTCAATGTTATGCACACAGAGGGCTCTCATCACGTTGGCCTCCTGGCTAGTCATTACCAAGCTGCTACTGAGGCCTAACAGAGGAGTCAATGACAAGACCAGGAGAGAAGGAGAAGGAGGGCAAAAGAGGGAGGGAGGGAGGGGGAAGGGAAAGAAAGAGAAGGAGAGACAGAGAGGGAGGGAGAGAGAGAGTAAGTGTAACAGTATAATTTTTAAACCGTCCCCTCGCCCATACCCGGGCGCGAACCAGGGACCTTCTGCGCACAACGACAACAGTCACCCTCGAAGCATCGTTACCCATCGCTCCACAAAAGCCGCGGCCCTTGCAGAGCAAGGGGAACTACTACATCAAGGTCTCAGAGCAAGTGACGTAACCGATTGAAACGCTATTTAGCGCACACCGCTAACTAAGCTAGCCGTTTCACATCCGTTACATAAGAGAGAGGGGGGGAGGAGGGGTGAGAGAGTACATAACATATTGTGTAGTATGTTTGACCAAGGCCGTACACAATTTAGTAGATTAGAAAATGATCTCTCTGTGGGGTAAATGTGGACACCTTATTGTCGTGATCACAACGTAGACACGTGGTCTAACAGCAGGGGATGAGCATAGAGAATAATATGTGTTCACACAAGCTATTATGCTCTATGTATTAGTCTGTTCATTTCCCAACACAACAGTAAACCAGCCATCTGTCTCGCTGTGACAGTGATTCATTGGGATGTCTGTGGGACAGCTAGTATATGAGAAAACATGTGGGCCAACTCTAATCTGTATCAATCAATCCCCCCATTCCAGTGTTCATTGCCCAGTCCATAAACTTACTGTACATACCAGCTAAATGATATGTTCTATTGAGAGAGAGAGAGAGAGAGAGAGAGAGAGAGAGAGAGAGAGAGAGAGAGAGAGAGAGAGAGAGAGAGAGAGAGAGAGAGACAGACAGATAGTCTACCTCACTTGCTTTGGCAATGTTAAAACATGTTTCCCATGCCAATAAAGCCCTTGAATTGAATTGAAGTGAATTGAGAGAGAGAGAGAGAGAGAGAGAGACAGAGAGAGAGAGAGAGAGAGACAGAGAGAGAGACAGAGAGAGAGAGACAGAGAGAGAGAGAGATCTGTTGTGTTGTAAGAAGCAACATAGGCACATTGCCAGAGCTTTCTGAATATAATTCACATCCTGGATTCACTTCATTGCCTTAACCAGCTGCAAGGGAGAGTCATTGTCACTGGCTCTTCTGAAAATCCTGGATTCACTTGATTCTCTTAAGATATTATGAATTTAATTCACATCCTGGATTCACTTGATTCTCTTGACTTGATTTAATCCTTCTTTTTAACACTGATACATTAACACTTCTCTCTCTCTGTGTGTGTGTGTGTGTGTGTGTGTGTGTGTGTGTGTGTGAGTGTGTGTCTGTTTGTGTGTGTGTGTGTGTCTGTTTGTGTGTGTGTGTGTGTCTGTATGTGTGTATGTGTGTGTGAGT
>NW_026277100.1:0-5413 GCF_023373465.1 Oncorhynchus keta | reverse complement strand
ATGCAGAAATAAGCACTTTTCCATAAACAAGCTCCAAATCATGTTTTGATGCACTCTGGATAAAAACTTGCTTTTGTTATGTTTATTCGAGATGTTCTGAAAACATTGTAGACTGTTTTCAGCAAGTTGAAACATGGAAATGCAGAAATAAGCACTTTTCCATAAACAAGCTCTAAATCATGTTTGATGCACTCTGGATGTCCACTGGATAAAAACTTGCTGTCTGTTATGTTTATTAAATCATGTTTGATGATGTTTTTGGCTGTGCTGTCTATTTGAGATGAGATGAACATTGTAAAACTGTTTTCAGCAAGTTGCAACATTGAAATGCTGAAATAAGCACTTTTCCATAAACAAGCTCTAAATCATGTTTGATGCACTCTGGATGTCCAATTTTGGCTGTGCTGTCTATTTGAGATGAGGTGAACATTGAAAAACTGTTTTCAGCAAGTTGCAACATTGAAATGCAGAAATAAGCACTTTTCCATAAACAAGCTCCAAATCATGTTTGATGCACTCTGGATGTCCAATTTTGGCTGTGCTGTCTATTTGAGATGAGCTGAACATTGTAAAACTGTTTTCAGCAAGTTGCAACATTGAAATGCTGAAATAAGCACTTTTCCATAAACAAGTTTGTTTGATGCACTCTGGATGTCTGGATTTGCTTCTGTTATGTTTATTCGAGATGTTATGAAAACATTGTATACTGTTTTCAGCATAAACATGGAAAACGCTTTTCCATAAACAAGCTCTAAATCATGTTTGATGCACTCTGGATGTCTGGATAAAACTTTGCTTCTGTTATGTTTATTCGAGATGTTATGAAAACATTGTAAAACTGTTTTCAGCAAGTTGAAACATGGAAATGCAGAAATAAGCACTTTTCCATAAACAAGCTCTAAATCATGTTTGATGCACTCTGGATGTGTGCTGTCTATTTGAGATGAGATGAACATTGTAAAACTGTTTGAAACAGAAATAAAATAAGCACTTTTCCATAAACAAGCTCCAAATCATGTTTTGATGCACTCTGGATAAAAACTTGCTTTTGTTATGTTTATTCGAGATGTTATGAAAACATTGTAGACTGTTTTCAGCAAGTTGAAACATGGAAATGCAGAAATAAGCACTTTTCCATAAACAAGCTCTAAATCATGTTTGATGCACTCTGGATGTCAATTTTGGCTGTGCTGTCTATTTGAGATGAGCTGAACATTGTAAAACTGTTTTCAGCAAGTTGCAACATTGAAATGCTGAAATAAGCACTTTTCCATAAACAAGCTCTAAATCATGTTTGATGCACTCTGGATGTTTATTCGAGATGTTATTGCACTGTAAACTATTTTCAGCAAAAAACATGCTGAAATAAGCACTTTTCCATAAACAAACTCTAAATCATGTTTGATGCACTCTGGATGTCCAATTTTGGCTGTGCTGTCTATTTGAGATGAGATGAACATTGTAAAACTGTTTTCAGCAAGTTGCAACATTGAAATGCTGAAATAAGCACTTTTCCATAAACAAGCTCTAAATCATGTTTGATGCACTCTGGATGTCTGGATAAAAACTTGCTTCTGTTATGTTTATTCGAGATGTTATGAAAACATTGTAGACTGTTTTCAGCAAGTTGAAACATGGAAATGCAGAAATAAGCACTTTTCCATAAACAAGCTCTAAATCATGTTTGATGCACTCTGGATGTCTGGATAAAAACTTGCTTCTGTTATGTTTATTCGAGATGTTATGAAAACATTGTAGACTGTTTTCAGCAAGTTGAAACATGGAAATGCAGAAATAAGCACTTTTCCATAAACAAGCTCTAAATCATGTTTGATGCACTCTGGATGTCCAATTTTGGCTGTGCTGTCTATTTGAGATGAGATGAACATTGTAAAACTGTTTTCAGCAAGTTGAAACATGGAAATGCAGAAATAAGCACTTTTCCATAAACAAGCTCCAAATCATGTTTTGATGCACTCTGGATAAAAACTTGCTTTTGTTATGTTTATTCGAGATGTTATGAAAACATTGTAGACTGTTTTCAGCAAGTTGAAACATGGAAATGCAGAAATAAGCACTTTTCCATAAACAAGCTCTAAATCATGTTTGATGCACTCTGGATGTCAATTTTGGCTGTGCTGTCTATTTGAGATGAGATGAACATTGTAAAACTGTTTTCAGCAACATTGAAATGCTGAAATAAGCACTTTTCCATAAAAAGCCCTTCATGTTTGATGCACTCTGGATGTCCAATTTTGGCTGTGCTGTCTATTTGAGATGAGATGAACATTGTAAAACTGTTTTCAGCAAGTTGCAACATTGAAATGCTGAAATAAGCACTTTTCCATAAACAAGCTCTAAATCATGTTTGATGCACTCTGGATGTCCAATTTTGGCTGTGCTGTCTATTTGAGATGAGGTGAACATTGAAAACTGTTTTCAGCAAGTTGCAACATTGAAATGCAGAAATAAGCACTTTTCCATAAACAAGCTCCAAATCATGTTTTGATGCACTCTGGATGTCCAATTTTGGCTGTGCTGTCTTTTGAGATATGAACATTGTAAAACTGTTTTCAGAAGTTGTTGAAATGCTGAAATAAGCACTTTTCCATAAACAAGCTCTAAATCATGTTTTGCACTCTGGATGTTGAAAAAACATGGATTCGAGATGCAGAAAACATTGTAGACTGTTTTCAGCAAGTTGAAACATGGAAATGCAGAAATAAGCACTTTTCCAAAACAAGCTCAAATCATGTTTTGATGCACTCTGGATAAAAACTTGCTTTTGTTATGTTTATTCGAGATGTTATGAAAACATTGTAGACTGTTTTCAGCAAGTTGAAACATGGAAATGCAGAAATAAGCACTTTTCCATAAAAAGCCCTAAATCATGTTTGATGCACTCTGGATGTCAATTTTGGCTGTGCTGTCTATTTGAGATGAGATGAACATTGTAAAACTGTTTTCAGCAAGTTGCAACATTGAAATGCTGAAATAAGCACTTTTCCATAAACAAGCTCTAAATCATGTTTGATGCACTCTGGATGTCCAATTTTGGCTGTGCTGTCTATTTGAGATGAGGTGAACATTGAAAAACTGTTTTCAGCAAGTTGCAACATTGAAATGCAGAAATAAGCACTTTTCCATAAACAAGCTCCAAATCATGTTTTGATGCACTCTGGATAAAAACTTGCTTTTGTTATGTTTATTCGAGATGTTATGAAAACACTATAAACTGAAAACATGTCAGAAATAAGCACTTTTCCATTCTAAATCATGTTTGATGAACTCTGGATGCTTTTGTGTGCTGTCTATTTGAGATGAGCTGAACATTGTAAAACTGTTTTCAGCAAGTTGCAACATTGAAATGCTGAAATAAGCACTTTTCCATAAACAAGCTCTAAATCATGTTTGATGCACTCTGGATGTCCAATTTTGTGCTGTCTATTTGAGATGAGGTGAACATTGAAAACTGTTTTCAGAAGTTGCAACATTGAAATGCAGAAATAAGCACTTTTCCATAAACAAGCTCCAAATCATGTTTTGATGCACTCTGGATAAAAACTTGCTTTTGTTATGTATATTCGTTATGAAACACTATAAACTGTTTTCAGCATGTTGAAAACATGGAAATGCAGAAATAAGCACTTTTCCATAAACAAGCTCCAAATCATGTTTTGATGCACTCTGGATAAAAACTTGCTTTTGTTATGTTTATTCGAGATGTTATGAAAACATTGTAGACTGTTTTCAGCAAGTTGAAACATGGAAATGCAGAAATAAGCACTTTTCCATAAACAAGCTCTAAATCATGTTTGATGCACTCTGGATGTCAATTTTGGCTGTGCTGTCTATTTGAGATGAGATGAACATTGTAAAACTGTTTTCAGCAAGTTGCAACATTGAAATGCTGAAATAAGCACTTTTCCATAAACAAGCTCTAAATCATGTTTGATGCACTCTGGATGTCCAATTTTGGCTGTGCTGTCTATTTGAGATGAGATGAACATTGTAAAACTGTTTTCAGCAAGTTGCAACATTGAAATGCTGAAATAAGCACTTTTCCATAAACAAGCTCTAAATCATGTTTGATGCACTCTGGATGTCTGAAAAACTTGCTTCTGTTATGTTTATTCGAGATGTTATGAAAACATTGTAGACTGTTTTCAGCAAGTTGAAACATGGAAATGCAGAAATAAGCACTTTTCCATAAACAAGCTCTAAATCATGTTTTGCACTCTGCTGATAAAACTTGCTTCTGTTATGTTTATTCGAGATGTTATGAAAACATTGTAGACTGTTTTCAGCAAGTTGAAACATGGAAATGCAGAAATAAGCACTTTTCCATAAACAAGCTCTAAATCATGTTTGATGCACTCTGGATGTCCAATTTTGGCTGTGCTGTCTATTTGAGATGAGATGAACATTGTAAAACTGTTTTCAGCAAGTTGAAACATGGAAATGCAGAAATAAGCACTTTAAACAAGCTCCAAATCATGTTTTGATGCACTCTGGATAAAAACTTGCTTTTGTTATGTTTATTCGAGATGTTATGAAAACATTGTAGACTGTTTTCAGCATTGAAACATGGAAATGCAGAAATAAGCACTTTTCCATAAACAAGCTCTAAATCATGTTTGATGCACTCTGGATGTCCAATTTTGGCTGTGCTGTCTATTTGAGATGAGATGAACATTGTAAAACTGTTTTCAGCAAGTTGCAACATTGAAATGCTGAAATAAGCACTTTTCCATAAACAAGCTCTAAATCATGTTTGATGCACTCTGGATGTCCAATTTTGGCTGTGCTGTCTATTTGAGATGAGGTGAACATTGAAAAACTGTTTTCAGCAAGTTGCAACATTGAAATGCAGAAATAAGCACTTTTCCATAAACAAGCTCCAAATCATGTTTTGATGCACTCTGGATAAAAACTTGCTTTTTTATGTTTATTCGTGTTATTATAAACTGTTTTCAGATGTTGAAAACATGGAAATGCAGAAATAAGCACTTTTCCATAAACAAGCTCCAAATCATGTTTTCAGCATGTTTATTCGAGATTGAAAACATGGAAATTTATGAAATGCAGAAATAAGCACTTTCCATAAACAAGTAAATCATGTTTGATGCACTCTGTTCCAATTTTGGCTGTGCTGTCTATTTGAGATGAGCTGAACATTGTAAAACTGTTTTCAGCAACATTGAAATGCTGAAATAAGCACTTTTCCATAAAAAGCTCTAAATCATGTTTGATGCACTCTGATGTCCAATTTTTTGCTGTGCTGTCTATTTGAGATGAAATGAACATTGTGGGACAGTTTTCAGCAAGTTGCAACATTGAAATACAAAAAACTTTTTTTCCATAAACAAGCTCTAAATCATGTTTGATGCACTCTGATGTCCAATTTTGGCTG
>NW_026277099.1:0-1291 GCF_023373465.1 Oncorhynchus keta | reverse complement strand
TGTTCTCCCAGCAGGTTGTTCTCCCAGCAGGTTATTCTCCCAGCAGGTTATTCTCCCAGCATGTTGTTCTCCCAGCAGGTTATTCTCCCAGCATGTTGTTCTCCCAGCAGGTTATTCTCCCAGCAGGTTGTTCTCCCAGCAGGTTGTTCTCCCAGCAGGTTGTTCTCCCAGCAGGTTGTTCTCCCAGCATGTTGTTCTCCCAGCATGTTATTCTCCCAGCAGGTTGTTCTCCCAGCAGGTTATTCTCCCAGCAGGTTATTCTCCCAGCATGTTGTTCTCCCAGCAGGTTGTTCTCCCAGCAGGTTGTTCTCCCAGCAGGTTGTTCTCCCAGCAGGTTGTTCTCCCAGCATGTTGTTCTCCCAGCAGGTTGTTCTCCCAGCAGGTTGTTCTCCCAGCAGGTTGTTCTCCCAGCAGGTTGTTCTCCCAGCAGGTTGTTCTCCCAGCAGGTTGTTCTCCCAGCATGTTGTTCTCCCAGCATGTTGTTCTCCCAGCAGGTTGTTCTCCCAGCAGGTTGTTCTCCCAGCAGGTTATTCTCCCAGCAGGTTGTTCTCCCAGCAGGTTGTTCTCCCAGCATGTTGTTCTCCCAGCAGGTTGTTCTCCCAGCAGGTTATTCTCCCAGCATGTTGATCTCCCAGCATGTTGTTCTCCCAGCAGGTTGTTCTCCCAGCAGGTTGTTCTCCCAGCAGGTTATTCTCCCAGCAGGTTGTTCTCCCAGCATGTTGTTCTCCCAGCAGGTTGTTCTCCCAGCAGGTTGTTCTCCCAGCAGGTTGTTCTCCCAGCAGGTTGATTCTCCCAGCATGTTGTTGTCCCAGCAGGTTATTCTCCCAGCAGGTTGTTCTCCCAGCAGGTTATTCTCCCAGCAGGTTGTTCTCCCAGCATGTTGTTCTCCCAGCAGGTTGTTCTCCCAGCAGGTTGTTCTCCCAGCAGGTTGTTCTCCCAGCAGGTTGTTCTCCCAGCAGGTTGTTCTCCCAGCAGGTTGTTCTCCCAGCATGTTGTTCTCCCAGCATGTTGTTCTCCCAGCAGGTTGTTCTCCCAGCAGGTTGTTCTCCCAGCAGGTTGTTCTCCCAGCAGGTTGTTCTCCCAGCAGGTTGTTCTCCCAGCAGGTTGATTCTCCCAGCATGTTGTTCTCCCAGCATGTTGTTCTCCCAGCAGGTTGTTCTCCCAGCAGGTTGTTCTCCCAGCAGGTTATTCTCCCAGCAGGTTGTTCTCCCAGCAGGTTGTTCTCCCAGCAGGTTGTTCTCCCAGCAGGTTGTTCTCCCAGCAGGTTATTCTCCCAGCAGGTTGTTCTCCC
>NW_026277098.1:0-126152 GCF_023373465.1 Oncorhynchus keta | reverse complement strand
TCAATGGTCCCTTGGCTCCTAAAAAGGTATTGAATGTCTGCTGATTGGTCAAAGACCCACCCCTCCCTGGTAGAATCTCCTCTACCCCTCCCTGGTAGAATCTCCTCTACCCCTCCCTGGTAGAATCTCCTCTACCCCTCCCTGGTAGAATCTCCTCTACCCCTCCCTGGTAGAATCTCCTCTACCCCTCCCTGGTAGAATCTCCTCTACCCCTCCCTGGTAGAATCTCCTCTACCCCTCCCTGGTAGAATCTCCTCTACCCATCCCTGGTAGAATCTCCTCTACCCCTCCCTGGTAGAATCTCCTCTACCCATCCCTGGTCTGGTAGATCCTCTTCCACCCCTCCCTGGTCTGGTAGATCCTCTTCCACCCTTCCCTGGTAGTAGGGAGCAGATTTGCCCTATCACCATCAGTAAAGAGGCTTTTTTTCGCTAGGCTAACGGGATCACCGCTCGTTCAGGAGGGGGCATTAGAACCACACTGATCCCTATCTACAGGGGGAGGATTAATCACACACACACTGCGTAATGCAGGCGGTAGAGCTTAGTATCATATTTTGGCTACAAAAGCTGGTGATGTACATTTATTGACATTGCTTTAAATTCCTATTGTCTATTGTAATCAAATAGGCTTACACACTATCATACATTGTTACGACATTAGATTGAGTACTGTTAAAAATTTTCCACTTAGTGAATACGTGGTACCGGTGCTGTGTTCTTATTCCCCTGACCTGATGCCTCCATTAATATTTCAGATGAAAGTAGGTTAAGAGATATTAAACGCTCCTTCCTTAAACGAGAGTGGTGCTAAGCTTTCCAAGAAATTACTTCATTAATGCATGCTTGCATTTCTCCAAATCTAACATCTTTCCCCCTCTCAGCCTCTCCCCCATGGGTATCTTTCCCCTTCCCGGCCTCATCCCCTTTCCGGCCTCTCCCCCATGGGTATCTTTCCCCTTCCCGGCCTCATCCCCTTTCCGGCCTCAACCCCTTTCCAGCCTCACCCCCTCCCGGCCTCTCCCCCCCCCATGGGCATCTTTCCCCTTCCCGGCCTCACCCCCTCCCGGTCTCTCCCCCTCCCGGTCTCTCCCCTTCCCGGCCTCACCCCTCCCGGTCTCCATCCCCTTCCCGGCCTCACCCCCTCCCGGCCTCTCCCCCATGGGCATCTTTCCCCTTCCCGGCCTCACCCCCTCCCGGCCTCTCCCCCATGGGTAGGATGAATCATGGAAAGTGTTGTGCTATATGTGAGGTTATTCCTTTTTAAGTAGTCAAGTAACTGGACACGTCTCACTCATCCCATTCTCCTTCTCTCAACATTTCCGCTTTCTTTCTCTCTCTCCCTCTCACATTGTCTTCCCTCTACTGAGTGTTTTCACAGAATGTTTGGCACGCTGCTCGTCACACCACGTCATGACCTCTGGTGATAAGCCATCCTTTTCCACCAGCACAGAGGACCGTCAGCCATTGCCCACTTTGTCATAGACACTCCAGGTCGCCGATTAATCGGAATGGCCGATTAATTAAGACCGATTTCAAGTTTTCATATTTTTTTTTATTTTTTTTAATACCTTTATTTAACTAGGCAAGTCGGTTAAGAACACATTCTTATTTTCAATGACGGCCTAGGAACGGTGGGTTAACTGCCTTGTTCAGGGGCAGAATGACATATTTTTACCTTGTCAGCTCGGGGATTCAATCTTGCAACCTTACAGTTAACTAGTCCAACGCTCTAACCACCTGATTACATTGCACTCCACAGGGAGCCTGCCTGTTACGCAAATGCAGTAAGCCAGGGTAAGTTGCTAGCTAGCATTAAACTTATCTTAGAAAAAACAATCAATCATAATCACTAGTTAACTACACATGGTTAATGATATTACTAGTTTATCTAGCGTGTCCTGCGTTAAATATAATCGATGCGGTGCGTATGAAAAAGGACTGTCGTTGCTCCAATGTGTACCTAACCATAAACATCAATGTCTTTCTTAAAATCAATGCACAGAAGTAGATATTTTTAAACCTGCATATTTAGCTAAAATAAATCCAGGTTAGCAGGCAATATTAACCAGGTGAAATTGTGTCACTTCTCTTGCATTCATTGCATGCATAGTCAGTGCGTAATAATTTTTATTTTTTTACATTTATTTTACCTTTATTTTACTAGGCAAGTCAGTTAAGAACAAATTCTTATTTTCAATGACGGCCTAGGAACAGTGGGTTAACTGCCTGTTCAGGGGCAGAACGACAGATTTTGTATCTTGTCAGCTCGGGGATTTGAACATTGAAGGTCGTGCATATTTAGACTTATCGATGCCACCCGTTAGATAAAATACAGAACGGTTCCGTATTTCACTGAAATAATAAACATCTTGTTTTCGATATGATAGTTTCCGTATTCGACCATATTAATGACCTAAGGCTCATATTTCTGTGTGTTATATTGTAATTAAGTCTATGATTTGATAGAGCAGCCTGACTGAGCGGTGGTAGGCACCAGCAGGCTCGTAAGCGTTCATTCAAACAGCACTTTTGTGTGTTTTGCCAGCAGCTCTTCGTTGTGCGTCAAGCATTGCGTTGTTTATGACTTCAAGCCTATCAACTCCCGAGATTGGGCTGGTGTAACCGATGTGAAATGGCTAACTAGTTAGCGGGGTGCGCGCTAATAGCGTTTCAAACGTCACCCGCTCTGAGACTTGGAGTGGTTGTTCCCCTTGCTCTGCATGGGTAACGCTGCTTCGAAGTTGGCTGTTGTCGATGTGTTCCTGGTTGGAGTCCAGGGAGGAGCGAGGAGAGGGACGGAAGCTATACTGTTACACTGGCAATACTAAAGTGCCTATAAGAACATCCAAGGTCAAAGGTTAATGAAATACAAATGGTATAGAGAGAAATAGTCCTATAATTCCTATAATAACTACAACCTAAAACTTCTTACCTGGGAATATTGAAGACTCATGTTAAAATGAACCACCAGCTTTCATATGTGCTCATAAGGAACTTAAACGTTAGCTTTCTTACATGGCACATATTGCACTTTTACTTTCTTCTCCAATACTTTGTTTTTGCATTATTTAAACCAAATTGAACATGTTTCATTATTTATTTGAGGCTAAATTGATTTTATTGATGTAGTATATTAAGTTTAAGTAAGTGTTAATTCAGTATTGTTGTAATTGTCATTATTACAAATAAATGTAAAAGAATCGGCTGATTAATCGGTATCGGCTTTTTTTGGTCCTCCAATAATCGGTACCGGCGTTGAAAAAATCATACTCGGTCGACCTCTAATAGACACTATTGAAGTTAATGTGTGTCTCTCAAATGGGACCTTATTTCCTTACATAAGTGCTCTACTTTTGACTATTGGTACCTAGTCCCTACAAAGTGCCTATGGCCCTGGTCAGAGCAGTGCACTATATAAGGTGCCATTTGGGATGCAGACAAGAACAAAGACAGTAAGTCATACATAAGCAGAGTCATGCGCTTAATTTCCTTAAGGAGGAGGGAAGAGGAGAGGGGGGAGGAGGGAAAAGGAGAGCTGTCTGAACGGAACATGTCCACTCAGACAAACACTAATACACAAACATATATGCACACTCTCGCTCACATTCAGACACGCACATACACACATGCTCTCTGGATAACAGCTTTGCTATAATCTAAACACACACAACGTCCCAAAATACTCTCATAAATACACACACACACCAGTTGTGCTACCCCCACACATTACAGCTAATCTACTAGAGTGACTCCATCTAGCATCTGCAGCCTTTTAAGAAACCATCCAAGTATGCAAATGCTACTTCTACTTATGCCTTCTGTCTTTGTCAAATGGACAAATTAATGGGCTATTTCTGTTTAGAGGAGAAGCTGAATAAAAGCAGAGGACAAACTGAAGGAGGGGGAAAAAGAGAGAGAGAGGGAGAGAGCAATCAGGAGAAAGTAACAAGATGTCTTGAAGTCAACAGATGGAGGGAGGGGAGAGGGGGACTCCGTGGGGGTGGGATAGGGCTTGATGGAGGTGAAAAAGGACCCAAAACAGAGGTATGGGTTGAGAAGGGCAAGGTGTGTGTGTGTGTGTGCATGTCAACGTGAACAGGAGTTCAGTTACTTCCAATGGTCCAAGTTTCTCACTCACATCACCAGTTCACAGGATTGTGGTAATCCCTTGTAAACATGGACCACAGGGTGTGTGTGTAGTGGGGATTCTTTCATTTCACAGGCCACCTGGTTATTCACTCATCATTTGATACAGGATCACTTTCTTACGGAGTCGACTCCAATTTGAAACCACATCAAAATTGATTCAATTTTTCCCAAAGAACTTGAGGGCCAAGAAGGCATGAGCCACTCAAAGAGGATGTGACTCTATTTTAACCACAGAGCCCTTACATTCTAAGCCTCACAGCCAGCCAGAGGATCCAATCATATTCTAGCGCTCTATACTTCCCATTCTTGTCCCTTGACACAGAATACCTACACTTATAGTCCTATGCTTTTAGAGGGGCTTTAACTGGTTTTAGTGGATGTTGCCTGTACGTGCAGCTCTTGGATCAGTTTGAACTGTTCCTGCTGATGGTTGATGCTAGAACTGGGGCAGGAAAATCTGATTCTAGATCAGTTTATCAAGACCATGTCGACCTGTAATACACAGATAACAAATGAACACCTGTTACACAGAACCCAAAATAAACAACTTGGGGTTGAGTCAGTGAACTTTGGTGGAGGAGACCGTCATCACCCTCTCGGAGAGAAATGGGACCAAAACGAAATAAATATTCTCAAACTCACAGCAGGAGAGGAGAACATTTTTCTTGCTGACGTTTCATTCTATTTCGGTCGGGCGGACTGAAATAAAAGTACATCTGAGTGCTGCTGCTCACTACTCTGCTGACCTGGGTTCAAACACTATTCAAAATCATTTCAATTTCCAAACCATTTCATCTCTGCTTGATAGAGCTTGCCTGACTTTAATGGACCAATTGAATAGCCCCAAATGTGTCAACCTGGCCCATCTGGCTCTCCGGGCTTGACTAGAGCAAAGGCACAAAGCATTTGAAAGATGTCAAATATCTTTAAACCCGGGTCTGCTGCTCTGTGCTCCTCCACCTACATTAATGTTGTAGTCCAGTCATTCATCCTGGCCGCTGTCACCCCAGGCGTGTCCCCATTAGGTTAGGGACCCGGGTCGTACGCTGCGTGACAGACGCAGGGAGCTCTGCATACGGAATCAAATTGATCCGACAACCTCGACATCTCCAAAATCTCGATTTGCGGTTCTTATTCTAATTCTAACCCATATGCATTTTGGATCACAGCCAACGTGAAATATGAAGGAGGTTTTCAAAGGGCTATGCAGCTGCAGGGTAAGAATATGAAATGGCAGCTTCATAAGTGTACGGTTCGGATAAACCCATTCAGGTTAGAGCTTTTATTGTTATGACTGAACTAGATGAGATTAATGATAAGAACTAGATGAGATTAATGATAAGAACTAGATGAGATTAACGATAAGGACTTTTGTGACTTTAATGTGTAAAACAGCACGGCATTCCCTATTATGGAATAGGGTGCTATTTGGGACGGGGGCCTGGTATCCTTTGAGGTGTTTTTTTTAACCCTATTCCTACTTCTCTCTATTCGTCTAGCCTGGGTTCCTCCCTCACTTTCTACTCCTCCCTCCTTTTCATCCCTCCATTCTCCTCGATCACCCTCCTTTTTTCGAGCAATTCCAGAAATATTTATTCACGATGTGTTTTTACCGTCTCACCCCGGCCCTTCTCCCTTAGATCTTTCAACATAATTGTCAGATTTTGCGGGGCCCCTTAAGAAATGTCTGGATTTGACTAGTGTTATTGCACGTCTGCCTTCATGACTACAACACAGTTCGGGGAATTTACCCTCCGTTTCAAATAGATGTTTATACTTTATTCATGTTAGTCAGGCTTCTAAAAGGCAATTAATAATTTACTGTTGCCTCAAAAGTCTGTTCTCTAAGTACATTTTTGGCTCTCCAGGACACTTACTCAAACGGCAGTGAACGAGCATAGCAACTCTTCTCTCTACTTTCTACTTTTGAATTCCATAAGTATTACGATGGAGTGTTTTGTGTAACGTGGCCTGTGGCTTGAGGTAGATGGCTACAGCGCTCATTGTGAGGGCTCAAGCTGTGATGCGCGCGTAGCAAAGTGTTCCCTCCGGGGACAACACAGGCGAGGGACTTTGGTTCCAGATGAAAGGGAGATGAGGGGGAGGGCTGGAGGGAGGAGGAAAACAGAAATGAGAGATGGTTTTGATGTAGCGATACACAGACACAGCCAAGCCTATATATTTTATTCCCCTCAAACCGAGCGTATAGTAATTGCTGTAAAACCAGCACATGGCGTATTTTGATAGAACACTGCATAAATGCCAGTACATGGTGTTATGTGTGTGTGAATAAAGTGTGTTACAAGTATATGTTTTATAACAGGCAGTCGCAGCTTAGTTAACATCGGGTAACCTAACATTAACTGATAGCACAATGGGGGAAGAGGAGAGCTTAATGAGGACACTAGGTAATTACTCACCAAATATTTGGTAGGTAGCCTACATCTCTCTTTCCATTTTCTCTCTTTCTCTTGCAACACTGCCCTCACCAGTTATAACGGAGCAAATAAATGAGAGGAATCTGACAGTGGGTTGCATCAGGGCAGATGATGTGAGGGAGGCAGTATACTCCATGACACTTGTGACCTATTTCTGATTTAAGCGCTACGATGAGTCTCTCCCCCTCCTTCTCCCTCGTTCTTTCTCTCTCTCCCCCTGTCCTCTTATCTCTCCTAACTAACACACAATAGCTCTACTGGCGTGAGAAGAGAGCGGAAGAGGACACACCAGGACATTGAGTGGGGGAGCTAGCTAGAGGAGTGTGTGAGGCACAGGCAGAATTAATTTGATTAGTGTGGCCATTAATGCATCAATTAGCTGGAACATGGAATATACTGGTGAGGAGAGAGGGATGATTGGCTGGAAAGAGCGAATAAAGGAGTGAAGATTATACAACTTAAAACGGACACAAACGGGTCAAACGTTGATGTAAAAATTATAATAATTGGTGACCTTTGTGTAGTTGGTGACCATTTTTCGGCGAGACAAACTAAATACATTTTTCTTGTTTTTAAATGTCTGCTCTCTTCTCTTTCAGAACAATGACCCCCTGACCCTTGGTTACCATGGATACCCAACCCACAGTCAGGTAAGACTACAGTTTTAACATAATTGCATACATGTGAGACATTTGCATATTGTATGATA
This sequence comes from Oncorhynchus keta, assembly GCF_023373465.1. Lineage (NCBI taxonomy): Eukaryota > Metazoa > Chordata > Actinopteri > Salmoniformes > Salmonidae > Oncorhynchus > Oncorhynchus keta. The sequence goes on along the minus strand of NW_026277098.1, from coordinate 118,854 downwards.
TATGTTCATTATCTTATGTCCTCCATTGTGCTCTTCCATATATGGGCAACGACATATTTAAGTTATTTTCTAAGCTCTTCAAACCACAAGGTGGTGATGTGGATTCAGATCCTTTTTTGATTTGGGAGCCTGGCAACTTCATGTAAGGGAAAGGGGGACACCTCATCAGTTGTACAACTGAATGCATTCGAATAACCTTCTCTATATAAGTTTACGCTTTGTAAATATGGCTTTACATTAGGCATATGGTTGCTCTCTAGGTTTATTTTTATTTCCTGTTTGCCCTTGGATAACCAAGAAATATGGTAGGAATTTAAATTCAATATCAAGATAAGCACATAGATATGGCATGGATGATGTAGTCGAGCTGTCCTGCCAGTAGCTTCAATTTCTCCCTTACTGTTCTAAAACTTAATGTTTTGAGTATATACTACAGCGTTTTGCCTGTATATGTGTGTGTGTGTGTGTGTGTGTGTGTGTGTGTGTGTGTGTGTGTGTGTGTGTGTGTGTGTGTGTGTGTGTGTGTGTGTACACACACACATATGTATATATATATATATGTACAGTTGAAGTCGGAATTTACATACACCTTAGCCAAATACATTTAAACTCAGTTTTTCACCATTCCTGACATTTAATCCTAGTAAAGATTATGTTTTTGGCCTGTTAGGATCACCACTTTATTTTAAGAATGTGACATGTCAGAATAATACTAGAGAGAGTGATTTATTTCAGCTTTTATTTCTTTCATCTGATTCCCAGTGGATCAGAAGTTTACATACACTCAGTTAGTATTTGGTAGCATTGCCTTTAAATTGTTTAACTTGGGTCAAATGTTTCAGGGAGCCTTCCACAAGCTTCACACAATAAATTGGGTGAATTTGGGCCCATTCCTCCTGACAGAGCTGGTGTAACTGAGTCAGGTTTGTAGGCCTCCTTACTCGCGCATGCTTTTTCAGTTCTGCCCACAAATTCTCTATAGGATTGAGGTCAGGGCTTTGTGATGGCCACTCCAATACCTTGACTTCGTTGTCCTTAAGCTATTTTGCCACAACTTTGGAAGTATGCTTGGGGTCATTGTCCATTTGGAAGACCCATTTCCGACCAAGCTTTAATTTCCTGACTGATGTCTTGAGATGTTGCTTCAATATATCCACATTATTTTTCTCCCTCATGAAGCCATCTATTTTGTGAAGTGCACCAGTCCCTCCTGCAGCAAAGCACCCCTACAACATGATGCTGCCACCCCGTGCTTCACGGTTGGGATGGTGTTCTTCGGCTTGCAAGCCTCCCTTTTTCCTCCAAACATACGATGGTCATTATGGTCAAACATTTCTATATTCGTTTCATCAGACCAGAGGACTTTTCTCCAAAAAGTATGATCTTTGTCCCCATGTGCAGTTGCAAACTGTAGTCTGGCTTTTTTTATGGTGGTTTTGGAGCAGTGGCTTATTCCTTACTGAGCAGCATTTCAGGTTATGTCGATATAGGACTCGTTTTACTGTGGATATAGATACTTTTTTACCTGCTTCCTCCAGCATCTTCATAAGGTCTTTTGCTGTTCTGGGATTGATTTGCACTTTTCACACCAAAGCACGTTCATCTCTAGGATACAGAACGTGTCTCCTTCCTGAGCGGTATGATGGCTGCGTGGTCCCATGGTGTTTATACTTGCGTACTATTGTTTGTACAGATGAATGTGGTACCTTCAGGCATTTGGAAATTGCTCCCAAGGATGAACCACACTTGTGGAGGTCTACAATTTTTCTTCTGAGGTCTTGGCTGATTTTTTTAGATTTTCCCATGATGTCAAGCGAAGAGGCACTGGGTTGGAAGGTAGGCCTTGAAATTCATCCACAGGTACACCCCCAATTGACTCAAATGTGGTCAATTAGCCCATCAGAATCTTCTAAAGCCATGACATCATTTTCTGGGATTTTCCAAGCTGTTTAAAGGCACAGTCAACTTAGTGTATGTAAACATCTGACCCACTGGAATTGTGATGAAGTGAAATAATCTGTCTATAAACAGTTGTTGGAAAAATTACTTGTCATGCACAAAGTAGATATCCTAACTGACTTGCCAAAACTATAGTTTGTTAACAAGACATTTATGGAGTGGTTGAAAAACGAGTTTTAATGACTCCAACCTAAGTGTGTGTAAACTTACGAATAGTTTTATTTTTAAATAATTTGGTCTTTTTCGACGTAAACTTGAACCAGATATAAAGTATTTGCCTCCGCTGCCTAAATAAATCCTAGTGGAAACACTACTAACTGAGATACAAAGTGTGTGTGTGTGTGTGTGTGTGTGTGTGTGTGCCCTGCAGTCAACACCGCCCATATGATAATAAAAACCATACATAGGGGCCTACCTTATGTGTTTGTGTGTGTACCGTATGTCCAGTGTGTTTACCTGGGTGTGTTTTAAGAGGCTGATTGTGTTATTAGGTGGTTTAGTTGGTGTTGTTAATCCTCAGATCATGCTCTTTCCATAATCCCCTCATCCCTCCCTCTTTATCCCCCGCTCCCTCGCACTACGGATGCCGTGTGACATCATTCATCATGAACGTTTTACACGGCTGACAATGTATGCATGGAATTAGAATTACTAGAATGGATATTCCCATTCCACTATCTATACATCTCTATATCCTTGGTTGTTGTTCTGTGGCTAAATAAAAGAATACGGACGGTCCTCATGTCCACGTACTGTATACCTCTGTGTAGTGTGGAATGGCAGCTAAAGGAAAACAATGGCATCTTTTAACTGAAAATACCTAGAACTTGTCTGTTCTTAAACGAGTCTTGCTCAAGGAAGCGGTATAGAGGAAAACACCATTTGGACCACGGCGGTATCGTGAGGGGATGTTGGCCCGAAGATGTTAAAAACATGAGACGATGAGAAGTCGCTCACAAAGCCCCCTGGGGAAGAGCTGCTAAACTGTCACTGACAGCACGAGACGAGGTGATCAAAGACTTTCCGTCGGAAGAGCCCAGAGAGTGTCACGCAGGAGACGATGAGAGAGTGTGAGAAAAACAGAAAGGAGAGGAAGGAGGGAAACAAAGCTTCTGTTCTCTCTTCAGTCTCCCAGTGGTGCGAGCAGCCCCAGTTTAACTCACCTACATGGAGAGAACAGGGGGAGGGAAATACTGCGACACGGAGGGAGAGAGAGAAGTAGGGGAGGGGGAAAGTTTGCAGGTGTGACAGCAAGGGAAAGGAGGCGGCGTAGGGAGGGGAGGAGGATGTGTGGCTGGGGAGCATCAGGCTATCTGGGTGAGAGAGAGAGGGATGAGCAGTGAACAGGCAACGGCACGACAGAGAAAACGGAAGGCTGGGGGTTGAGGGAAAGGAAAGCACAATAGAGAGAAAGTGAGCGAGGGAGAGTGACAGGGACAGAGAGAGTGGAGGAGGTGGGGAGGGGGGATTGGCATGGTATACGGAGCAAGCGAGGGAAGAGGAGGGAGATTTTGAATCTGTGAAGAGCGACAGATAGACGGGAGAGTGAGCTGGAGAGGGGACACGTACTCGGATAGAGAGGAGGAAAGGAGAGCGAGGATAAACGGACATTTCAAGTTTTTGCATGAATACGATGATGGGACTGTACTATCCTTCCGTGTTGTCGGTGAGTTCCGATCTTGAAATCCCTTCTGCAAGGCTTATTCTACTGTGTTTCGGTTGCTGTTTTATAAAGGAACAACAATTAAATGACAAACTAGGTTTGCCGGTTCTTTAGCTGCAGCGATTCTTAATTCCGCGCAAATGCCAAGCGTTGTGTTTGACCCTTTTTTACTTGAGCGGTGTGCTAGTGAGGCCATTTCATGCATGGCTTTCCACCCAATCATCAGTCAGAAGCGTCGGTAAATAGCAAATCAACACTGGAATACTGCGCTGCACTAGGAGAGGGACAGAGATGGGAGCCTTTGAAGATAGAATCTGTATTATAATATGCTGTGTGAGCTTTGCTGTACCGTATTGTCATGGCATCTGTTCTCTTGCCCTGGGCCTCTAGTGCTCACAGATACGTTCGCTGGCCACATTTGTACTCTGGCTACTCAATTCATGCGTCGTAGCATTTCTGTTTATACGCAGCACATATGGACGGGAATATTTGTTCCTGCAAATCTGGAGAACGGGGAAAGGGATGTGTACGTGTGAGAATAAGCATATAGGATTTGTTTAGGATGACCGTGTAAGTACAGGCCTCTAGCCTGCACTGTCCTCGGGATCTGAGTAAGCCTCAAGACATGTTTGCGTATAGGAGGGAGGAGGAGAGAGGGAATAGGAGGGAGGAGAGGGAATAGGGGGAGGAGAGCAAATGGGGGTAAAGAAATTCTGCAGCTGTCTGTATACGTATCCCTCTATGCTCTGAGCGAAAGGGACAGGTGCCCCAAGAACAGTTGTCTCTCTCTCGCTCTGTCTCACTCTCTGCCGGTCTCTCTTTCTGTCTGTCTCTCTCTCTCTGTTTTGCTTTCTCTTTTTTTCTCAACCAATACCCCCCACTCTCTTATCTCTCTGAGAGACGCTCTCTCACTCACACACGCTTTGTTGAAGGTCGAGACTCCCGTGTGTCAGACTATCGTCATATCATTATATTTGAGGGATGACACAGTGGTCCCACCATGTGTTCCACCAGTGTCTGACTGACTACCCTGGTTAGTGCTCTGCCTGCATACATGCGTTGGCCTGTACACTTCTTTCAGCAGTACCTTTTGAATCCTGCTCCCTTTACTATTTGACCTCTTTTCCCTGTGCCTCTCCCTGGGGCCCTAGCAGCTGTTATCTCAATGTTTTCCTTTAAGAGCCCCAGAAAGAGGGGGATGGGACGGAGAGAGGGGAAACAGGAGACTGTATATTGAAATGAAAGGTGACAGACGGCCCACCTTTTGTCTTTGCAGGAAGGCCCATAAAAGTCATAGTTGTTCCTAAAGGATAGATTATACACAGATGGACTGATAGAGAAATGGATAAGGGAGGTAGATGGGTGTAGATATACAATCTAGACAGTGAGATGGATAGCTCACTGGACAAAGCTAGTTTGTTGCGTGACTTAATAGAATGCTGAATCGCTGACAATGCAGTTCTGTGGATCCAAAGTTGCATTTCACTTGAAAGGGGGGATTTTTTTGTTTCTTTGTGGAGAAGCACTGGCACTGTAAATTATAGCTTCTGTTTTAAGGTGTTCCTTTAAAACATAGTTAATTGTGCTAATAGGGATAGCCTAGCACTGAGAGAAAGCGAGAGGGTTGGAGAAATAGAGAAGTATTTGCAGAGCCCCACCCAAGCGTGTGCCCTAAGGCATGGGAGAGACGCCTACCTGGCACCCCCCCACACACACACACTATGGAGGTCAAAAGCTCTTGACATTCTTCAAAGGCCTACACTACGGTGATTTATGATTCTGCCCCCTTTCTTCAAAATGGGCTATTGGTTTTGTTGCTATGATGACCATTCATTGATCGAGGTAGGCGTGAAGTGTCACTAGGAAGTGTAACAACTTTTTACATGCCCACACGGGCATGAAGCATACACAATGTCCTGAGCCGTGCTTCAAATGTAATAATAATGGGTCCAGTTAACACTGCAAAACCGTTCTACTATTGGGACTGTGGAAGGCGTCTTTGCCGAGGTCCATTTTGAATGTTCATTTGTGTCCACTCTATGGCAGCGCTAAACTGATATGCTTCTGAAAACTAATGATGCACTAACCAAAGGAGGGCAGGATGTGGAATCCCAACAAGCCTTGCTCCAACTGCTCAGTGCACGGTGTGATTGACAGTACAACGGTCATCTAGGCACTAGCTTATGTACACACATGAACACGTTGGCCATGGGAAAGCCAGAGTCAGATTGGTATTGAGCTCTCCGTGTCCTCTGAACAAGACGAACTAGTTCCATGGTCACTGACAATGTGTTAGAAGAGGAGGAACGACATATGTAGTGTCAATAGACTCCTGTTTGTGTGTTCACCTGTGTGTGTGTGTTTGTTTGTTTGTCTGGGGCTGCGTGCGTAGTTGCATGGTTGACAAGCGGTACGGTAAAGCAATATTGACCGACAGATATTGTCAACCATGTCTGTCTTGAATGTGTACCTTTCATAAAGAGTTGCACCGGAGCCTAACAGACCATTAATACCAGAAACAATACAGGAGAGATGACAGAGAACGTGGTGTGCACGTGATAATCTGGAGCATGCATAAGACCCTACAAGGAAATGGATGTTGGGGTGGAGTGAGAGGGGCTTCATGACAAGCAGACATGTTACCCTATAAGGAGATGTGGAGTGGGAGGAGTTTACGGGGCGAGCTAATGTTCTGTTGCTATGAGGCTGCCTGGCAGCGAGGTTGACTGGGGGGGGTGGATGCAAGGGTCCCGTCTGGATTTAATGAAGCGTTAAAAAAAAGAAGGGTGGAGTTGAGGGGGAGGACAGGGAGAACAGCAGCAGCAGGAGGAGAGCGAGTGGGAGGGAGGAGAGTGATGGGGAGAGGGGGCGGCTTAGGAGGATGGAATTATTTAACAAGGAAGGAAAGGAAGGGTTTCTTCTACAGTTCTTTATGTTAGGAATGTATAGATGGCTGGTAAACGTGCCAAGAATTTAATAAATAGTATTCTGAATTGTGTACTGTTAAGCTTCGTGTCTAATGTACTGACAACAGAACTGCACCTTTCAATTCATGCATCATCTACAGTTCAGTAAGTGTCCAATGAATGCCACCTTCCCCCATTCTTCATACACTCCAGTGCTTTAGAATTAGGCTGTAGACTTATGCCATACACCCATTAGACAAAGAGGTCCCTGATAAGTCATTATTCATGTCGAAAGGCCTAGATCTGGCCTGGTTAGCCGCGGTTATCTACACACGCGCACACAGTGACACTGCTGCAGTCAGACAGGGCAGAGGAGTGCATTTTCTGACATGCCAGGCTCCTCAAACACACTAGCTAGCCGGCGCTAACTGACCCGAAAGTAAGTCAGCTGCAGCTACTGCCTCTGAATCACAGGCTCCGCTGAACTGACGGCATAAGCTTACACAACCAGGGACACACACGCACGTTTACAAGTGTGTGCTGACAAGATGCGTGCCACATCTGTCTACAGGACACCCCACATCAGAGTGACAATATCTCCCCTTCTCCCTGTCCTGCTCTTTCTCCATCCATCCCTCTCTCAGCCATCCCTCTCTTTGTTACGCAATCTATGTATGTATTCAGCAGATGCTCTTACCCAGAGAGAATGACAAAGCAACTTAGTCTAAATCACATAACAAGGCGATCCTGACAGACCAGGAGACCATTCTAGTTGATGCCCACAGGACTCTGGTCAAAATAAGTGCACTATACAGGGAACAGGGCTCCATTTGGGAGATACCCATGGTGTGCAGTATCAGGCCTGTGTGGAAAATAGAACATGAATATTCTCTTTGAAAGGTCACGCAGTCGTTCAGCTAAAATGGAAGACTCAAGGTTGCTCCATTTTTCTGTGTTTCGGTTTGGCAGAATTGAAAAACAAAGCAAGGGAATAGAATGGGATATTATTTACATTTACATTTACATTTAAGTCATTTAGCAGACGCTCTTATCCAGAGCGACTTACAAATTGGTGCATACACCTTATGAAGTATTTGAAATATTTGCCAATATTTTAGCGTCAAGGCTTTTTCCAAGTCTACATAGAACAACCCACGGTTAGAAACATGTACAGTGGGAAAGGGGCTTGGGGGTTTTGCCCTGTTTTCTTTCTTTTTCTGTTCTGTAAGAATCAAAATGACCCAGGCTTGCCCAGCGTCCCCAGCTTGTCACAGGTGCAAGGCAGCGAAAGGTCAGGAGCTTAAACAGATGGCACACACACACTCTGTCCTAACACTCCCTCAGGGACTCTGGATGTATTGTACCACACAGCAGGGAAATGCTTCACCCCATCACACACACAGATGTTGTGTTTTAGATAACACAGCATTATTGCTCTATCAACTGATGCTTGTCATTATCTATAGACAACGTCACATAAATTGTCAGCTAGCTAGCAACAATGACAAGACGCTGACATTCTGATAGTTTCCTTGTTATTGATTTGACATTGAAGTCATTCAGCAGACGCTCTTATCGAGAGCGACTTACAGTAGTGGGCGCATACATTTTCGTACTGGTCCCCCGTGGGAATCGAACCCACAACCCTGCGCCACATGGGACCACAGCTGTGATATCATGTCTCGTTTTGACTCATTTCATGTGAATGCTAATATGGCAAAACATTTGCTAGCTAGCTAACCTACAACTAACAATGTATTTGAGAGACAACAAGAGCTCATTGTGCAGATGTATTTATTTTCAATAAACATTTGGAGACTATACAGTGGGGAGAACAAGTATTTGATACACTGCCGATTTTGCAGGTTTTCCTACTTACAAAGCACGTGGAGGTCTGTAATTTTTTATTAAAGGTACACTTCAACTGAGAGACAGAATCAAAAAATAAATAATCCAGAAATCACATTGTATGATTTTTAAGTAATTAATTTGCATTTTATTGCATGATATAAGAATTTGATACATCAGAAAAGCAGAACTTAATATTTGGTACAGAAACCTTTGTTTGCAATTACAGAGATCATACGTTTCCTGTAGTTCTTGACCATGTTTGCACACACTGCAGCAGGGATTTTGGCCCACTCCTCCTTACAGACCTTCTCCAGATCCTTCAGGTTTCGGGGCTGTCGCTGGGCAATACGGACTTTCAGCTCCCTCCAAAGATTTTCTATTGGGTTCAGGTCTGGAGACTGGGTAGGCCACTCCATGACATTGAGATGCTTCTTACGGAGCCACTCCTTAGTTGCCCTTGCTGTGTGTTTCGGGTCGTTGTCATGCTGGAAGACCCAGCCACGACCCATCTTCAATGCTCTTACTGAGGGAAGGAGATTGTTGGCCAAGATCTCGCGATACATGGCCCCATCCATCCTCCCCTCAATACGGTGCAGTCATCCTGTCCCCTTTGCAGAAAAGCATCCCCAAAGAATGATGTTTCCACCTCCATGCTTCACGGTTGGGATGGTGTTCTCAGGGGTTGTACTCATCCTTCTTCTTCCTCCAAACACGGCGGGTGGAGTTTAGACCAAAAGGCTCTATTTTTGTCCCATCAGACCACATGACCTTCTCCCGTTCCTCCTCTGGATCATCCAGATGGTCATTGGCAAACTTCAGACGGGCCTGGACATGCGTTGGCTTGAGCAGGGGGACCTTGCGTGCGCTGCATGATTTTAATCCATGACGGCGTAGTGTGTTACTAATGGTTTTCTTTGAGACTGTGGTCCCAGCTCTCTTCAGGTCATTGACCAGGTCCTGCCATGTAGTTCTGGGCTGATCCCTCACATTCCTCATGATCATTGATGCCCCACGAGGTGAGATCTTGCATGGACCACCAGACCGAGGGTGATTGACTGTCATCTTGAACTTCTTCCATTTTCTAATAATTGCGCCACCAGTTGTTGTCTACTCGCCAAGCTGCTTGCCTATTGTCCTGTAGCCAATCCCAGCCTTGTGCAGGTCTACAATTTTTCCCCTGATGTCCTTACACAGCTCTCTGGTCTTGGCCATTGTGGATAGGTTGTAGTCTGTTTGATTGAGTGTGTGGACAGGTGTCTTTTATACAGGTAATGAGTTCAAACAGGTGCAGTTAATACAGGTAATCATACAATGTGATTTTCTGGATTTTTGTTTTAGATTTCGTCTCTCACAGTTGAAGTGTACCTATGATAAAAATTACAGACCTCTACAAGCTTTGTTAGTAGGAAAACCTGCAAAATCGGCAGTGTATCAAATACTTGTTCTCCCCACTGTATATAGTTATGTTGTCAACAATCTAGGCCAAACCCGTTTCTAGCAGTCTGATATAGTAAATGAATGAAACACGTTGAATCTAGTATTTCATGGATCAGTAGCAGGACTTTTCTGTCAGTCTTCACCTCTCCTGTCCTTTCCCTCTCCATATCCCATCCCCCTTTCCTCTCCTCTTGTCTCTCCTGTCCTTTCCTTCACCATATCCCATCCCCCTTTCCTCTCTTGTCTCTCCGTCATCTCTTTCAGCACTCTCACCATTTCCATTTAGGGTAGCGATGCCCCTCTGCCAGTAAGCAAGGAATGCACTGTTGTGTGTGTGTGTGTGTGTGTGTGTGAGAGAGTATTTCGGGTAGTTGTGGGCATTAGATTATAGCACAGCCGTTATCCAACAGTCAGCCTTTGAATGTTTAGGCTTGTGGGCGTTTGCGTGTCATAGTTAGTGTGTTGAGGTGTGTATGTGTCTATCTGTTTGTGTCTGTGTGTGGGCGTCGGCATCTATTGTGCTGCTTCACTGTGTGGAAGCTGCTGACCCCCTCAATAATAGATGGGCCTGTAGTGAATATTTAATGGACAACAGCACACACACACCGGGGGGATGGAAATATAATATCCGTGCCTGTAAGCCTTTTAAACCGAACCTCTTGGGAAAGTGGTCTTACCCCTAGTGATGTTCTCTCAGGCTCTCTCTCCGGCTCTCTGTCGGTAAAGGAATACGGTGGAGTATAGCCAGCCAGTTACTTAAGACCACTCACCTCTCTCTTCCTTTTCTCTCTCTCTCTCTCTCTCTCTCTCTCTCTCTCTCTCTCTCTCTCTCTCTCTGTCTCTCTCTCTCCTGTCTGTCTCTCCTGTCTGTCTCTCTCTCCCTGTCTCTCTCTGTCTGTCTCTCTCTCTCTCTCTCTCTCTCTCTCTCTCTCTCTCACCCTCAGGGCTCTCAGGATGCAGGAGGTGGTCAAGAGGGTCTCGTCCCCCCATCCTTCTCCGCCTTCCCCCCTCCTCCCCCTCCACCCCCCCAGAACGGCTTGGCCCTGGAGTACGGGGCCAGTCTGTACGCCGCAGGGGCCATCCAGGGGTCGGTGGAGGCCGGACAGGCAGGCCTTAACACCCCGACAAGTGTCCCGAACAGCTTAACCACGCACGTGAGTTTGTTTTTTGTTTTACCAGCGAGTTTGTTTCACGCTGTGAATGAGGGAGTAAGTGTCTATTAAATCCCCACTTTCTCGCTGTGTCTATGCCTCTTTCTTTCTCTGTCTGTCTGCCTCTCTCACTCTTTCTTCCTATTTCTTTCACTCTTTCTTTCTCACAGCAGTCAGATGTGTCGTCACAGATTGATACCCAGTTGGTGTGTACAGGAGGTGTTAGCGGGGGTTCCGTAGGTGACGACTCAGAGAAGGGGACCCCCAAACGCCTCCACGTCTCCAACATTCCCTTCCGCTTCAGAGACCCTGACCTCCGGCAGATGTTTGGGGTACAAGACTAGGAATATTGTCCTTTTTCCCCATCCACAAACCTGACATTCTAGATTAGTTAGTGATTTAAAGGAGCAATCTGTGATTGCTACATCCATTTTAGGACTTTTAAATGAGCGTTTTAGTAAAGGTTCCTAAATACGGAGCAGGAAAAAGTGCCTCTCAATTCTCTGCTCTAAGAGGAATAGAACTGGTCATTAAAAAGTTCAGCATGATTTCTGCTAGTTTATATGTCCGGTACAATACTGACGCCTTGTGTTCAATTTTTGTATTTCATTTTCAATGCAGTAGTTTGCAGTGCCATGCTTATTGATGCTGCCCCCCTTTTTTTTTTTTCCTTACAGCAATTTGGAAAGATCCTCGACGTAGAGATCATATTCAACGAGAGAGGATCGAAGGTATGACATGTACACATCAACCTACCAAACCTGTTCATTTTAAGTTACATGACATAATACTCTGCACAGAGTGGACATAGCTTACGCACATTTCTTCATATCCCTTATCCTTCTCTTATATTCCAACCCTCTGGTTTCCCGCTCCATCCCCTTCTGTTTCCATCCTCAACCCCATTTCCTCTCTAGGGTTTTGGCTTTGTGACGTTTGAGACGAGCGCAGACGCTGAGAAGGCCAGAGCTGCTCTCCACGGAACTCTGGTGGAAGGACGCAAGGTTGAGGTAATTTACCCTCCAAGAACGGTGGCCATTTTGTTTTTCGTCTTTGTCCCATGTTCAGCAGTGAAATTATGTCCGGTTGGCTTAGTATGCTCCTCCATCTCCAGTTGAACTGTCTCAAATGGTTTCGGGGAGTCTGTTTGTGTTTAGTGTTATAATAACCCCCTTCCAGCATGGTGCGGTGGTGCCTCACAGAAAGATCGATGCGCACGATGTCTTGGTTTTACATCACTTCCTGTTTCGCGCACTGTCCATTTGCACGTTTTGATCTTCAGCTTTATGGGTCTGCCTGGATTGCAAAGCATGCTGGGTGGTTTGGCAACAAAATGGTCTGGGAACAGTGTTTTCACGTGACACCTTTACACACTGTGCCTCTGGATGCTGCTTATGACACGGCATGCGAGAGGGCGTGTCTTGTTTTCTCTGCTGCACCCCCTTCTTTATATCCATCATCACCATCATTTCCGCCATCAGAATCCGGGCTTTATTGGTGTTCACTATTTTAGAGGGGACGTTCTCCCTCTCCTCTCTTCCTTTACTTTCTTCTTCTGACAAACAACCATGCTTGCTTGTGTTTGTGAGAGATTCTCTTGCATGGGCTACCAATCGTGTTTCAGAAGACCGGTCAGGTGATGTGACGTCATAAAAGATTGCCTCCTTTTCTTTCCCTTACATTCCGATACCTGTGTGCTTGATTGTGAGTCAGTGCCCAGTATTGAAGTAGTTTGATTACGTTGCTGTATGGTGACATTGCTGTATGATGACATTGCTGTATGGTGACATTGCTGTATGGTGACATTGCTGCATGCATTAGGTGTTGGCAGGTGTTGGTATGAGACTCTGCCCTGAGGGAGTGTGGTGGTGAAGTGTTTGATCTGCTGCTTATAGATTCACTGGTGATTTTTGGGGTCTATATGTCACTCATTAAATAAAGGCAACCCACACCTCACCCTCACTTGCATCCCCCTTTCCCAAGAGTAATACCTGGTGTAATGGGGACGAGTTCTGCTGCGATGCCTCTGGTCTTCTTTGTCAGCATGACTTGGAAGATGTCGGAAGGACAACGCCTCATGCTCTGCCATCGCTTTGGCTCTTGGTTTTAGATCCATGCTTTATTTTGAGCTCTTCTGCATGCTCTCAACCATTATGCACTCCTCTGCTGTGTGGATGTGTGTCTAAATGTGCGGGTGAGAGAGAGAAATACGGGGGAAGAGGGGGAGGGAGAGCGAGAGCGATGGAGAGAGTGACGAGTGACGATGATACGGCTGTCTTCCTCCCTCTTTCCCCCCCTGTTCTGTTCTGCTCCATCTCTTTCTCTATCTTCATGCCGGTCGGTCTGTCTATCCTTGTTTGTCTCTCTCTCCTTATATCAACCTGTGTTTGTTTGTGACCCTCAACACCTGTCCATATTAGGCTTGGGCGGTATCCAGATTTTCATACCGTCCTACCTGCCATCCCAGGATTTTACGGTATTACCGGCATAGCCCACAAGGGGCACTAAAAACCAAAATAAAAAGCCCGTTGGGCATCTATTACTAGAATGCTAACAACAAACTATTTGCAAAGACCGGGAAATCCTGCTCATAAAGTTATACAATCATAGCTAATAGCTACCGAATGTCATTTTCGTTGCGTCTGGACTTGTACAAGCGAAGGTGACTGAGAGAAATTGTGCAAATGAACAAAGTTGTGATGCATGCTTTTCTGAATGAAGATCCAGCATGTGTACATCCAGCAGAGGTGAGAAGAACGGAGGAGGAAAAAACCTGCTAGTAAGGAAGCACAGGGGGAACATGGCAGATAACTAAGACCCCTTTGACTTCTCACACACGGCAGAAAGCCGGGATAAGATATCTGATGGCAAACATTTCGTAGTGAATTGTATGAGTGTAACTTCATCGCCTCGTGCGGCGCACAACAGTGACCGGCCGATAGATTTACAACGCAATGGTCTCACCAGCTCCCGCTGTCTCCTGTTGTGCATTTGCCAGAGGTGGGACCAAGTCATTGTCGCCCAACTCCCAAGTCGAGACAGGCAAGTCCGAGTCAAGTCTCAAGTCAAGACCGTCAAGTCTCAAGTCTTTAACTTTGAGTTTCGAGTCCTAAACAAGTCCTAATGTGCTCTTCACCAAATGTAATACCATTTCATATTTTTAACAAGAGTAATAGTTAGTATATTACATTTACGCAAATCATGAATGCTTTTAAAAATAACTATATGTATTACTTTCCAAATAAACGTTATATTTCCACGGAAATACATGGGTAGCCCCCCCCCCCCTCCCCCCAATAGTGATCGACTATCGAGGATCGCTATCGGGCACTGTAGGTTTGTACATAATTGCCCAACCTTGTTTTAGGATCATCAGGCAGTTGTAGCTCAATCTTGGGTGCAGTGATCACATTCCTGAACTGACTGACTGTGTGGAGGCTCATTGATTTAACATTACGTTGCCTACATGATACACTAGTAAAGTAATAAAATATATAGCTGTTGGCTCTATTAGCCACGACTTACGTTCTTTGTACAGCTTCAAATGTCGAACAAAGTTGGAAATTGTTACGCCTCCGTCTAATTTTCTTCCTGCATGTTTTGCAAGTTGCAATCCGGTTTTTGTTGATACAGCGTCGTCTTTATAACTGAAAATAATAATTTTGGGTATCATCTTTCCAAGGGCTCCATCTGAATTCACCCGGCGACATTCCTCTGCACTGCCATGCACAAATTTTTCTCAGCTGGCACAATTTGATTGGCTGCTGTCCGATTCAAACTGTAATCCGTTAAATGAAGAATTGATGCGCTGCACATTATTATTTTTTTTAAATATCATTATTTTTTATATTTGGGCATCAAGCGAGGTCGAGTCATAAGGCTCAAGTCCAAGTCAAGACACGAGTCATTGGTGTTGAAGTCAAAGTCGAGTTGCAAGTCATCATATTTGTGACTCCAAGTCATGTGACTCAAGTCCACACTTCTGCCATTTACAAACAAACACTTGACTGGCTCAACTGTTCTGGGGAACTGCGGTAAACTTCAGAACGTAAGAGCGGTGAAATGAAGAACCCAATCTGCTTTAACGCTGAATGTATTGCACAAGTTGACTGCAGGTATTAACTTAAAAAAGTTACTACAAATATTCAAAATTATTGAGAAACTTCAAATAAATCATTTTGAGAGTATTGGAAAAAAACATCCCGTGGCTTTTTCCAAGTACCCTAGTATACGGTATAAATGCTATACTGCCCAAGCCTAGTCGATATACCCCTCTCTCCGTCTGTCCATTCTCCCTTTTAAGTGTACTCCAATAGAGTATTTTGTTATGTTTGTTTTTTTTACAAAAAAAGTTATATTATATATTACTTCTTTCAACATTAATGAATTACTTTACTTATTACTCCCTGGGGAAAGTAATTAGTTACACTACTCTTTATTACTTTTGTGTTACACCCCAAAACGCTGCGCTTTCTCACTCAATGTAAACAATGTCAACATTACCCTACGTCGGCCTATGCACCAACACAATTAGCCGAGTAATGACAGACATAATGTCTACTGAGGATAAGGGCAACATTTCCTCTACTACATACCCAGCTACAAGCTGGTTCAGCTCTCCCTGGGTCACAGCCTGTCCTCTTGAACCATTAAGATGAGGTAGGCCTACAGTCATCTTCAGCAGCAGGGTCAGGTGTTTCTCTTCTCACCTGGGCAGAGTTGACATTTTACTATGTTATTCTTGTCATCTTGTCCTACCAAATTAAAGTAATGGGAGTACTTCCACGCTGGGAAAACAAGTGTTTTAGACGCTTCTGCCATTTTCCCATCGTCCTCACTTAAGCAGTCAGTAGTAGTGTGTGCATGCATAAACAGGAACTTGGTGAGAGGACATAATTTTTTTTATATATGTATATAAATAGCGCCAACAGAGGGAATAATAATCTCACACATTAATTTGGATCAATAAGTGTAATAGGAAGGGAATGATAACTGTAATATTATTATTATAATTTGAACAGTAACTCTGATATATTACTCGTTACCACAAAAAGTATTATTATTACTGTAGCACGTTCATTTACAAGGCGTTACCCCCAACACTGGTTGTGTTGAAAAGTTCAGTGACTTCTCCCTGACCCATAGGCTTCTAGATTGATCCCTCAACTGTCCCCCTCTGTCTCCCATATGTGTATGGCTGTATCTGCTCATATGTATTGGGTATTTGTAGTAGTTACATCAATAGAGGTCAGCTTTGTGTCAAAAGGTGACCAATCACCTGTGACATCACTTCATGACATCACTTCCTCTGTGTACCTCAGGGTGGGGGTGGTTGCTTTTCATCACCTCATTGGTTGTTTTTGTTTTGGTTAATTTCTTATTATATTTTCTCTATTCCCCCTGATGATTTCTGTGTTGTTGTCAGTCTCCACGGTAACCGCTCGCGTGTCCTCACACCGTTTCCCCAGCAATGGTAAGTTGTGTACACATGGCATCATTTTTGAATGACCCCCCCCCCCTATCCGCCAAATAAAGATAAAGTGCACCCTACACACAAAAAAAATACAATTAAAGTGTCCGTGACCCGGCAGGGTTTGATCGAAAGGATCTGATTGGCTAATCCTGTGATTGATTGTAGAGCTGGCGAATAAAATGCTGATTAGAAAAAACAATGGCATTTGGACCGCATGGCCTTCCAGACTCTTTCTGTAACATTAAGATAAGCTGATATAAAACGCATCTGCAAGCGCAACTGACTACCACTTTATGCATTAATTCCATTCACCACTCTAACTGCATTCAAACATTAATTCTAGAGCTATTGACTTCCTGCATGGTTGACTATCTCTTGTCGTCTGTATCATATAGTGCCACTGTCATCTCTATGTTATGTATTAGCTACCTTTCTTTAGTGAATACCAAACGGTAGATTGCTTTGCTTCAACAGCATTTTGTTTGGTACACTAGTAGTGGATTGGCATGATAAAGCATGAACGCGTTGTGGTAGAAGTCAGTCTTGGCAACGAGACGGTAGGTTTTGTGCGCTGGCTGTAGTTGTCCATGTAGAAGGGCAACGTAGTCTATTCTTCACATTAAAACTAAGGTTAAATGACACTTTGTACAAGCTAAGGATATGCAACTGATATCGAGTATATAAAATATTTTCAAACTAGTTGCCAATGGAGACCACCACGAGAGAGAAGATCATCTTGAAACCACCATCAGTATCACATCTGACTCTCAATAGGATAGTATATTTAATTGGATTATCTGCCCGGACTTTGATTATGTTCACGAGGAGTTTCTTTTTAAAAATGTTGAGCAATGGTTTGGTTTTGGATGGTGTGTTATATTGGTGTCTGCTTCTAGTTATTTGTCGTGCGACACTGAATTGCAATGCCTGACAGTGTTTCACGGTCATGGTTTGATTTGGTTTTTTGAGGAATGACATTTGCACCCCCATCTTCTATCTCTTTATTCTGTCTCATCCCTCTCTGTCTCATCCCTCTCTGTCTCATCCCTCTCTGTCTCATCCCTCTCTGTCTCATCCCTCTCTGTCTCATCCCTCTCTGTCTCATCCCTCTCTGTCTCATCCCTCTCTGTCTCATCCCTCTCTGTCTCATCCCTCTCTGTCTCATCCCTCTCTGTCTCATCCCTCTCTGTCTCATCCCTCTCTGTCTCATCCCTCTCTGTCTCATCCCTCTCTGTCTCATCCCTCTCTGTCTCATCCCTCTCTGTCTCATCCCTCTCTGTCTCATCCCTCTCTGTCTCATCCCTCTGTCTCATCCCTCTGTCTCATCCCTCTGTCTCATCCCTCTTTATTCCAGCTCATGTATTGGATCATATATGTAGGCAAATGGTTAGACGTTTTTTATTTTGTTTTGATTAGTTTCTTCCGCATCTTGGTATTTGTTTTGTTTTTTGTTCATGAGAAAAACATTTTTTTGCATTTCTTTCTTTCTCTCTCACTCTCTCTTTACCTCCCATCATTTATGTGTTCCCATGTCTTTTAATGTGGACTGGCTATTCTTCCTGCATCCCGCTCTCTTCTCCCCCCTTCTCTCTCTCTCTCTGTATGATGTGTGTGACTTGATTGGGAGCGCTGCCAGAATGTTTTGATTGGTCTATATATACTGCATCTGATGCTTGCTGATTGGCTGGTTTGGCTCACCTTCTGGTCATGTGATGCGCTCTTGATTTGACTGGCTGCGTGTAATCTGTGTGTGACCTGTTCAAGTGATGAAACGTTTTGCATCAAAGCTTACTTCACCTTCTCTTTTCCCTCTTGTTAAAGGTAGCAATGCCTGGAATGGTCTTGGATTTCTTTTGAATGCCTTACTCTGAAATGTTTTTATATTTTTGTTCAGTCTGTGTGTGTGTGTCAATGGTTAAATTATTGTGAATACTCACAAATTCCTCGTTTTTTATCCTTCAAAAGAATGCATATATGAATCAATTACCATTATCACTTTACATCAGCAAAATGAACCTCTTATCCAAGCGTAGACACTACTGTCACTTTTTCAATTCATACGACTCACAGTAGCAGATAAATGTTGACAAGTACAAACACAGTTTTTTACTAATCTCTATTTATTTGCGTTAGTTACATATGTATTAATAATCTGAGTTATCTGAGTTAGTCATAGCCATTTCTAAGTGTATTGACGCACTCATATTTCAAATATCTAGGGCCTATTTGTTCTGGAAGTACTGATGGTTATGTTGGTGCCTGTACTGTGTGGGTCGGGCATAGAAATAGAATGAATAGAACGGGTGTCCCCATTCAAGTCAGTGATGGCATAATGGGTGGTCTGTCGGCCATTGCGCGTATGCCCATAAGACCAAAGCAGTAAGTAAAAGCAGGAAGTGTACCCATCAATCTGTGCTGTGATTTAAAAAAACTGACATTACAAAAAATAGAGTACATTCCATTGCATGAGCCACATCACTATTTATTTGAATGAACAGTCTACCCTATCATGGAAATTATTACTTCACAGTACCAGGCAGATATTGTGAGTGTACCTTTGAGTTTAACGGTCAGTTTTCCAGGGTTAGCGGTTCCACGCATGTTCTATTCATTCTATTTCTATGGGTTTGGGTATACAGGAGGAGCCCATGTTGTTTGTGCATGGAGCAGGCAAGGGTGTTTGTCCCTCAGGTCCGGTGTGACCCCTTGTCGTTTTGTCTTGACCTCTGACCTCTCTCTTACACCCAGGTCAACAACGCCACAGCCAGGGTGATGACCAATAAGAAAATGGTCACCCCATATTCTAATGGAGGAGAGGGGCTCGCCGCTCTACCTTATGGTAAAGATAATATTGCTGGTTATAACTGCTGAATATGACCAACACATTAGTAGCAATGTGGTTGCATGTGATTACATAGGTGTAATTGGAAAGTATGTTTAACTTGTTGAGATATAGATGTTGAGTGTTACTCATATTTCTTATCCTCTTTTTTGTGAAATGTACATTAGGGCTATTAAATGCCAACTCCCCTACAGCCGGGTGGAAGTTGAGTCCAATGGTTGGAGCCATGTACAGTCCAGAGCTCTATACAGGTGAGATGCTAACATTGTTAGACTAATTTCATCAACACAGCTGATGTTAGGAGATGCTAACATTGTTAGCTTAAGTCTTCATTTCAAATGTATTAAAAATAAAATACGTATTCAGACCCTTTGCTATGAGACTCAAAATTGAGCTGCGGTGCATGCTGTTTCCATTGATCATCTTAGATGTTTCTACAACTTGATTGGAGTCCACCTGTGGCAATTTCAATTGATTGGACATAATTTGGAAAGGCACACACCTGTCTGTATAAGGTCCCACAGATGACCGTGCATGACGGAGCAAAAACCAAACTATGAGGTCAACGCAATTGTCCGTAGAGCTCCGAGACAGGATTTTGTCGACTGGGAAGGGTACGAAAAAATGTTTGCAGCATTGAATGTCTCCAAGAACACAGTGGCCTCCGTAATTTTTAACAGGAAGAAGTTTGAACCACCGGGCTGGCCGCCCGGCCAAACTGAGCTATCGGGGGAGAAAGGCCTTGGTCATGGAGGTGACCAAGAACCCGATGGTCACTCTGACAGAGCTCCAGAGTTCCTCTGTGGAGATGGGAGAACCTTCCAGAAGGACAACCATCTCTGCAGCACTTTACCAATCAGGCCTTTATGGTAGAGTGGCCAGACAGAATCCACTCCTCAGTAAAAGGCACATGACAGCTCGCTTGGAGTTTGCCAAAAGGTACCTAAAGACTCTCAGACCCTGAAAAACAAGATTCTCTGGTCTGATGAAACCAAGATCGAACTCTTTGGCCTGAATGCCAAACATCATGTCTAGAGGAAACCTGGCACCATCCCTACGGTGAAGCATGGTGGTGGCATCATGCTGTGGGGATGTTTGTCAGCAGCAGGGACTGGCAGACTAGATTGGATCGAGGGAAAGATGAACGGAGCAAAGTACAGAGAGATCCTTGATTAAAACTTGCTCCAGAGCGCTCTGGACCTCGGACTAGCGACGAAGGTTCACCTTCCAACAGGACAACAACCCTAAGCACACAGCCAAGACAAAGCAGGATAGGCTTTGGGACAAGTCTCTGAATGTCCTTGAGTGACTCAGCCAGAGCCCGGACTTGGGCCCGATCGAACATCTCTGGAGAGACCTGAAAATGGCTGTGCAGCAACGCTCCCCATCCAACCTGACAGAGCTTGAGAGCATCTGCAGAGAAGAATAGGAAACACTCCCCAAATACATGTATGCCAAGCTTGTGGCGTCGTACCCAAGAAGACTTGATGCTGTAATCACTGCCAAAGGTGCTTCAGCAAAGTACTGAATAAAGGGTCTGAATACTTATGTAAATGTCATATTTCAGCAAATAAACCTGTTTTTGCTTTGTCATTATTGGGTATTGTGTGTAAATTGATGCGGGAGAAAAAAACATTTAATCAATTTTAGAATAAGGCTGTAATGTAAAAAAAAATGTGGAAAAAGTCAAGGGGTCTGAATACTTTCCGAAGGCACTGTATGTCCTCATTTCATCAGTGTAGGTGAGATGCTAACATTGTTAGCTTTAGTCCTCATTTCATCAATATAGGTGAGATGCTAACATTGTTAGCTTTAGTCCTCATTTCATCAGAATAGGAGATTGGTGAGATGTTGATATGACTAGCTTTAGCCCATATGTATTCCTTTATATTAGGACACTTCACCCCACAATGGATCTCCATCATAATTAAAATAGCCTGTTTCCATTTTCTGTAGACTTTGTTTGTTATTTTCTGTAGACTGTTTGTTTGTTATTTTCTGTAGACTGTTTGTTTGTTATTTTCTGTAGACTGTTTGTTTGTTATTTTCTGTAGACTGTTTGTTTGTTATTTTCTTTAGACTGTTTGTTATTTTCTGTAGACTGTTTGTTATTTTCTGTAGACTGTTTGTTTGTTATTTTCTGTAGACTGTTTGTTATTTTCTGTAGACTGTTTGTTATTTTCTGTAGACTGTTTGTTATTTTCTGTAGACTGTTTGTTTGTTATTTTCTGTAGACTGTTTGTTTGTTATTTTCTGTAGGCTGTTTGTTATTTTCTGTAGACCGTTTATTTTCTGTAGACTATTTGTTTATTTTCTGTAGACTGTTCTTTTGTGTAGACTAACTCTTTGTTCTTTTTTGCCTCTCTCTGATTTCTCTGGCCTGTCTCTCTCAGTCCCTGGCTTCCCGTACCCTGCGGCGGCTGCCACAGCGGCAGCGACCTTTAGGGGCGCCCACCTCCGGGGTCGTGGCCGGCCGGTCTACAGTGCTGTCAGGGCAGCCCTACCCCAGCAAGCTATACCTACATACCCAGGGTAAGTGTTACTCAATAAAACACACACACACGTTTACTGCATGGTGTGATATAACAAATACACTTAATTGCGTTAGTTTGGTGCTGCACTGAAATACCATTTCTTTGTCTGAACATGAGATAATATTGCGGCCTACTGCGCAGTGGTCACAATCACTCCAATATGACTTGTAAGGGCTACGTTTGGCCAAACAAGAGAAGTGGTATTTTATCTCGCATGTTGCACGTGTGTGTGTATATTAATCACCCGGCCCTTTTCTCTCCTCTCTTTTACACCCTCTTCTTTATTCTGCTCCTCCTCACAACTTGTATTTCCTTCCACTCCTCAATCACCATTCATCACTTCTCTTCTATCCATCGCTCTCTTTCTGGTCTTTCCTCTCCTCTCCTCCTCTCTCTCAGTGTGATGTATCAGGAAGGGTTTTACGGTGCAGCAGACCTCTATGTAAGTATACCTCTCTCCTTCGCTCTCATTCTCTCCTTTCCCCTCCCTCCGTCGGAGTGTGTGAGCGTGTGTGCATGGACCAAATACACAGAACTACAACTGCCGTACGGGCTCGGGAGAGACGAAGGTCGAAAGCCACGCGTCCTCCGAAACACAACACAACTACTTCTTAACACAGCGCACATTCAACCCGGAAGCCAGCCCCACCAATGTGTCGGAGGAAACACTGTGCACCTGGCGACCTGGTTAGCGTGCACTGAGCCCGGTCCGCCACAGGAGTCGCTAGTGCGCGATGAGACAAGGATATCCCTACCGACCAAACTCTCCCTAACCAGGACGACGCTAGGCCAATTGTGCGTCGCCCCATGGACCTCCCGGTCGCGGCCGCCTGCGACAGAGCCTGGGCGCGAACCCAGAGTCTCTGGTGGCACAGCTAGACCACTGCGCCACCCGGGAGGCCCCCTTAACACACATTTTTAAAAATCGTTTTATTAATTTAATTATTTTAATTAGGCAGATCAATAATAGCTGTTACACACACTTTGTTCTTGATGAATCATATTGCTATATGAAGTGGTGCATGCCATGTGCAATGTCGAATCTTCCAGGATCTATACTACACGTCCTCATAGTTCTATACATTCATGAATAGACTGCTCTATGCATCGTTTGCCTGCGTGTGGACTGTGATTGTGTGTGTGGTACCAGGTTGACCATAGCTGTTCTCTGTTCTCTCTGTAGAATAGTGTTTCAGGACATTAGTGGCAGATTGCCCCAGGTAGGGTCCCATCATCACGTCACTGTGTGATCAGCCAGTGTGCATCCATCCTATTACTCTGCGTTCCACTGACTGACTGACTGCTACTGGTGTTTTATTGACCATCCCAGATTGAAATGCCTCTTTTTATTTCTATTTCTATTACTAACTCACTGGATTCTGACATGGGTGGAGTTGCAGAACGGGGGAGAAAGGGAATCGTTATAACACGAATGACAATATTACCTTCTAAAGGAATTAGACATAACATGATGGACATTTTAAAGTTTTGTTCAGTTTAAAAAATAAAATAAAAATAGTACAATAAATCATATACACAGATGAAAACAAACTAGGATTTTGCCATGATTCTTATGCAGTCTTTATAACGGCCACCCTTAGATATGAAGTATAGCCAAAATGAGAGGTACACTTTGCCAGTAATGGCTGACATGGTTTCTGAAAGTTGAGGCTCAGTAGCTTAAAGATCTGAGGATCAACACAGGTCCACAGACTCTCAGGGACATGGATCTTCATCTTAATGAGTCGTTCTGACCCCTTCCTGGTATCTCCCTATATCTGTTCCACCTGTGGCATGCTAACTGAATCAATGTTGGCATGCAGGCACACTTATACCCCTCTCCCTTCCTCTTCCCCATTCTCCTCTCCCCCCCCCCCCCCCACCCCAGCAGATGTGTGTGTTACTGAATACAGGGACTTGGTCCTGAACTGATCTGTAGGTTAGAATGCAGTGGTGTGTTGCCAAGGAAGACAGTCTCCTCTGTTTTGAGTTTGGGGTGCATGCTGTCCGGCGTCAGTGGGTGGTTGTGACCATGCGAGTGTGTATGTCCCCTCCCCCTTAATTGTATTGGCTGGCCGTCTTCTGTGTGTCCATCATTCGTTTTTCCCTATTAAAGGAATAATGATCCTGATCACCTGTTTATTCACCCCCCTTTCTTTAACGCTGTGTTTTTGATGGGAAGGAGGAGATTTCACACCTGAGGTTATGCACACTTTCTCCTGTCTTTGTCTCTCCCCCCACCTCCAACAAGACATCAATTATCAGATGAATTGAATGTAGAAAAGCTGCGGCACACTTGATGCAGGGCCTATATCTTTGCCACAAACCGAGGCCCTAGTGTTTTTTTTGTTGGTCATGGAGGGAGACCGACGCGGGGAAAAGGCCTCTGCTACATTCTCTGAATGCCATGTTGCACCAGGTGACCTGTTGTTGCTGCTTGTGTTAGTCTCGCTCCTTTTTCTGCCGTTATAAAGGAACATAGCTTCACTCTCATTCATTCCTGGGGTATTGTGTGAGGGAGTTGATAACAATTGACTAACAACCGTGTTCTCGCTGTCTGTCTGTCCCTTCCTCCTATAGGGTGGCTATGCTGCGTATCGCTACGCTCAGCCGACTGCGGTAGCTGGTCCTGCAGGAGCAGCGGCTGCCGCAGCAGCTGCCTACAGTGATGGGTGAGTGATAGACACAAGATATTACACAAAATAAAGCAGTAGCACACCGTACTATGACTATATATAGGTAACATATATTATATATCAACATTCAAATTAAAAGCAGTGGGCCTACTTCACTTTCTATTCTGGAACATGTTTGGTTGCACAGCTGCGGGTTTGTAATGTACTAATCTCTGGTGTCCAGCTACGGACGGGTGTACACGACAGACCCTTACCACGCTGCACTAAACCCTGCCACAGCTGCAGCCTACGGTGTAGGAGCTATGGTAAGAACGCCTGTCTATTTACATTACTATCCACAACAAAGAAAAGAGCATAGAATTATATTGTCCATTCTAGTAATTCTACTTCTATGGTAAAGCTCTAGCCATTCACTAACCCACTAACTGCCATCTTACCTCCTCTCCTCTGTCTCTACCAGGCCACACTGTACAGGGGAGGCTACAGTAGATTTGCGCCCTACTAAAGATAACCACATTTCCCAGGAGCTCTTTCATCCTGTTTTGAACAATCTATAAAAGAGCTCCCTCTGCTGTCCAGGATGGAGATTGCAACACGTTGACGCAAGTTTGTCGCCTACCATGGAAACATTTATATTTCAAAATCTCCTGCTGTCCACTCTTTTATCGCTTCAAACAAAAATAGGAATGCCATTTTAAAGACTGGTAGAAAGCCTTGACAAAGAAAAGAAAATTGAAAAAAAAAGTGTATTTGAAACAAATGGCCGCTTGTTTCCATTGCACGGCTGTATTATAGTCCCCCTGTTTCTCCCTCTCGACACTCTCAGCAGCACAAGACACAGAATGGTCGCCCCCAGCTAGCGTACCTCCAGAGCCTATCATGTAACTGGTGTCTGGACCGTTAACTGAACACTGAGACAAACCCCCTACCACACGTATAACAGCCAAGGTGTAATGTGGCATGTACTATACACAACTCATACATCAAGAATGGAGGCGGAGCCTAGTTATTGGAAGACAGAACTGTGACTGCCAGTGTCTGCAGGTCTGTGGAGCCTGAATGAGCGAGAAACCACAGCAACCGAGCACCAAAAGCATTTTGGAACAGAAAGACAATTTGCAAACAAAATGGAGGATGTGACTCCATGTTTCCTCTTGTGGGGTGAAGGAGTATGAGAGAGGAAATGACATCATTGCAGAGAGAGAGAGAGAGAGAGAGAGAGAGTGGATGGACTGATGTTTTTTTTAACACTATTAGAAATGACTCACTTCAAACTGAGCAGTAAAAGGATTATCATAGCTGTTCCTTACCTCAAAGTTTTCTTAGTCCGTGAAAATGGGGAACCTTTAAAAATTGAATTGTTACAATTATGCAAATAAATTTAGTTAGAGAGAAAAAAAGTTACCAAATTATTATTATTATTATTGCTGATTTATAGCGTTGTCTTTAATGCGTTAATATTGTTAGTTTCAGTGGTTCTCTGAGCACACCTCCACACACATTTTCCACTTCCCTAGAAACGAGGTCCAGGGGTGTCTACAACAGTGTAGATAATATCTGTGTCATTCACTACAGTGGGCAACACTACACGTCCCCTCTACATAACACAATATTATACCAAACTGAACTTCCAGTGCACAACATCATATTCTCACAATACTTCACACTATACACATCACTCAGAACTATATAATATTTCATCACTACTATAGAGGTACCGGCTGGCTTTTTATTGCATTGTGAATGTTAGGCTGAGACATATATCACTGATATCATTGAAACAACCAGAACCTAGTGTCCTAGAATAAACTTCTTCAGTTATATTTCTTTGAAAAGGTATGATAGGGATGTATTATTTGGCTATATGATTGATTTCCCTAACCTGTTCTGTCTTTTAGAAGAGCAGGTAAACATCAAGTACAGTCTTCCTGAGAATAGCTACGTTGGTAATAGATAGTGAGATTCTGTCAACAGGCGTTGAAAGAGGGACACCATCAATATGAAAAATATTTAATGCAAAATACCATACTATTGTGCATATTTCTATATCCTTATACTCTATTTCCAAATGTGGTTGTTTTTGCCTCTTTTTTTTTGTTCCAAAGATTTGTAGAAAAGCACACTTTTAGTCATGTGTATGATAAATATATTATCGTTCTTGTGGTTATGATTATAAGTGCGGTCTTTTTATTTGTTGCATTAGCTCTTGTTATATTTTTTCTATTGGTAAATGTTGTTGTTCCTCCTAAAGTAAGGTGACATTTTCATTTCAAGATTAGTTGAAATCTGATATTTTTTTCCCTCTTGTGTTGTTTTCTAGGGCAGAGGGGAATGGATTCTTTGGTAGTTCAAAGAGGGAGGGAACCATAGAGGTATGCCACTATGACATCAGCCTATCTAGTGTTCTATATCTATGGCGCGAACAAAACGGGAAAGCATGTAAAACGAAACTACCAAACTAATTTTCTCAATGGAAGAAACAGGACTTTTTGGTCCAGACTGAAATAGGGTGATGGGGTGGTTGGCAAGCATTGGATTGAGTATTTTTCCTTCCAAAAAATAGGGAAGGCTGAAATGTTCGGGCCTCACAATTTATTCCAAGTCCAAAGTTTACAGTAGACAAGAATACGCTGGAATGAATGGTGGCCTGACAAGCACTTCTTCTGACCTGGTGAAGTAACCTAGACTCCTCACATTTCAGTGCTGAAATGAGTCGGTTGAGGTTTAAAACGGATGTGAAGAGCGTAGCGGTCGTGTGCTGTCTTGGTTAAAAGCCATGCGGCTTTGAATGATCCAAGTACCGTATACAACAGGTTGTAAGTGTTATCGTTTGGTTTGTACAATGGTAAATGTTTCAAAGCAGTTTTACAAAGAAAATGTTATGTGGGGCATGAACTAATTACTATGAAACAATATTTCAAAATGCTGCAGTCATTGTTTATTTTGAAATGTTTGCTCTATTTTTCATTTTATTTTTGGTTTTCTGGCTGTGTGTACCACTCTTCTCTGTGTGAACTTAATCT
Source organism: Oncorhynchus keta (assembly GCF_023373465.1). Taxonomy (NCBI): domain Eukaryota; kingdom Metazoa; phylum Chordata; class Actinopteri; order Salmoniformes; family Salmonidae; genus Oncorhynchus; species Oncorhynchus keta. The sequence goes on along the minus strand of NW_026277098.1, from coordinate 91,379 downwards.
AAGACTTCAACAGGGGTCAAACTCTTCTCTGGTCATTTGACTTTATTATCATGTATTGCAAAAGTGGACTGAAATATGAATAACTGAAAAGATACAGCCAAAGATAGTTATTTATGCCCTATTTCTTTGGTTACCAAATTGAGAAACGCAGAGCAAAGTGGATAAATGATTGACAACCTATTGAAACAATCAACATGGGCAACTAGCATGATGTCGTTCTCCAGGAAGTAGAGTTTGAGACCCCTGACCTAAATGTTTTGCATGATTTTTCTGTCTTTTGAGATCAGACTCCAACAGCATTCGGTTGCAGTAGTCATCTTTTATCACTAAACCCCATTGAGAATGTTAGGCAGCTAGCCCTTTTTTATGCTTAGTATGCTAGTGTAGCAAAGAAGAGCACAGTGCTGTTTGTCAAAGACTCAGGCCCAGTGATGGGCAAAACAAAATGGCCACCACAACGAGGCAAGAACACAATGGCAACGTTCTAATTTCCATACCAGCATATTACTTTGAATGCATACCTTGATACAGTGCTTCATACTAAGTAGTATACTTCTGTGGATATTGGAACAGAGCCATGGAGTAGGCTCCTTGTATTATATTATACAGTGAGGTGGTTATTTTTAATCACTATAGGTTTCAAATGGAAGTGACTGTCCTTTTTTGAATCTCTTCCCCTCTGTCATGTTTATCCATTGGCTGCCATTATGCTATTTTGTTAGTGAATGTCCATATAAAATCTTTTATATAAAATATTTTGTTGTGGTTTGTGACTTTCATGTTGTTATTTTGGTGTCCAATTTCAAATGAAATGAAATGTTATGTCACATGCGCCGAATACAACAGGTGTCGACCTTACAGTGAAATACTTACAAGCTCTTAACCAACAATGCAGTTTTAAGAACAATAAGTGTTCAGTAAAAAATAAAAGTAACGAAAAATTAAAGAGAAGCAGTAAAATAACAGGCTATATACAGGGGGTAGGGGTACAGAGTCAATGTGCGGGGGCACCAGTTAATTGAGGTAATATATGCATGTAGGTGGAGTTAAAGTGACTATGCATAGATAATAAACAGTAGCAGCAGCGTAAAAGAGGGGGGGGGGTGCAAATAGTCTGGGTCGCCATTTGATTAGCTGTTCAGGAGTCTTATGGCTTGGAGGTAGAAGCTCTTAAGAAGCCTCTTGGACCTAGACTTGGTGCTCTGGGACCGCTTGCTGTGCGGTAGCAGAGAGAACAGTCTATGACTAGTGTGGCTGGAGTCTTAACAATTTTTTGGGCCTTCCTCTGACACCGCCTGGTATAGAGGTCTTGGATGGCAGGAAGCTTGGCCCCAGTGATGTACTGGGCCGTACGCACTACCCTCTGTAGTTCCTTGCGGTCGGAGGCCGAGCAGTTGCTATACCAGGCAATGATGCAACCAGTCAGGATTCTGTCGACGTTGCAACTGTAGAACCTTTAGAGGATCTGAGGACCCATGCCTTTCAGTCTCCTGAGGGGGAGTCGGCTTTGTCGTGCCCTCTTCACGACTGTCTTGGTGTGTTTGGACCATCATAGTTTGTTGGTGATGTGGACACCAATGAACTTGAAGATCTCAACCTATTCCACTACAGCCCTGTCGATGAGAATTGGGGAATGCTGGTACTCCTTTTCCTCTAGTCCACAATCATCTTCTTTGCCTTGATCACGTTGAGGGAGAGGTTGTTATCCTGGCACCACACGGCCAGGTTTCTGACCTCCCTATAGGCTGTCTCATCGTTGTCTGTGATCAGGCCTACCACTGTTGTGTCAGCAGCAAACTTAATGATGATGTTGGCATTGTGCCTGGCCATGCAGTCATGAGTGAACAGGGAGTACAGGAGGGGACAGAGCAATTTCTTATGTTGTCCTGTGTTTTAATAATGTCTGTGAGTCGTTGGTGGTTGTATTTTGTGTTATTGAGGATTTTTTGTTTTATTTTTTTATTTCACCTTTATTTAACCAGGTAGGCTAGTTGAACAAGTTCTCATTTGCAACTGCGACCTGGCCAAGATCAAGCATAGCAGTGTGAGCAGACAACACAGAGTTACACATGGAGTAAACAATTAACAAGTCAGTAACACAATAGGAAGAAAAAAAGGGGAGTCTATATACATTGTGTGCAAAAGGCATGAGGAGGTAGGCGAATAATTACAATTTTGCAGATTAACACTGGAGTGATAAATGATCAGATGGTCATGTACAGGTAGAGATATTGGTGTGAAAAAGAGCAGAAAAGTAAATAAATAAAAACAGTATGGGGATGAGGTAGGTAAAAATGGGTGGGCTATTTGCCGATAGACTGTACAGCTGCAGCGATCAGTTAGCTGCTCAGATAGCAGATGTTTGAAGTTGGTGAGGGAGATAAAAGTCTCCAACTTCAGCGATTTTTGCAATTCGTTCCAGTCACAGGCAGCAGAGAACTGGAACGAAAGGCGGCCAAATGAGGTGTTGGCTTTAGGGATGATCAGTGAGATACACCTGCTGGAGCGCGTGCTACGGATGGGTGTTGCCATCGTGACCAGTGAACTGAGATAAGGCGGAGCTTTACCTAGCATGGACTTGTAGATGACCTGGAGCCAGTGGGTCTGGTGATGAATATGTAGCGAGGGCCAGCCGACTAGAGCTGAGTAGAGTGTTGGAAGCAATTTTGTAGATGACATCGCCGAAGTCGAGGATCGGAAGGATAGTCAGTTTTACTAGGGTAAGTTTGGCGGCGTGAGTGAAGGAGGCTTTGTTGCGGAATAGAAAGCCGACTCTTGATTTGATTTTCGATTGGAGATATTTGGAAGGAGAGTTTACAGTCTAGCCAGACACCTAGGTACTTATAGATGTCCACATATTCAAGGTTGGAACCATCCAGGGTGGTGATGCTGGTCAGGCGTGCGGGTGCAGGCAGCGAACGGTTGAAAAGCATGCATTTGGTTTTACTAGCGTTTAAGAGCAGTTGGAGGCCACGGAAGGAGTGTTGTATGGCATTGAAGCTCGTTTGGAGGTTAGATAGCACAGTGTCCAAGGACGGGCCGGAAGTATATAGAATGGTGTCGTCTGCATAGAGGTGGATCAGGGAATCGCCCGCAGCAAGAGCAACATCATTGATATATACAGAAAAAAGAGTCGGCCCGAGGATTGAACCTTGTGGCACCCCCAATAGAGACTTCCAGAGGACCGGACAGCATGCTCTCCGATTTGACACACTGAACTCTGTCTGCAAAGTAATTGGTGAACCAGGCAAGGCAGTCATCTGAAAAACCGAGGCTACTGAGTCTGCCGATAAGAATATGGTGATTGACCGAGTCGAACGCCTTGGCAAGGTCGATGAAGACTGCTGCACAGTACTGTCTTTTATCGATGGCGGTTATGATATCGTTTAGTACCTTGAGTGTGGCTGAGGTGCACCCGTGACCGGCTCGGAAACCAGATTGCACAGCGGAGAAGGTACGGTGGGATTCGAGATGGTCAGTGACCTGTTTGTTGACTTGGCTTTCGAAGACCTTAGATAGGCAGGGCAGGATGGATATAGGTCTGTAACAGTTTGGGTCCAGGGTGTCTCCCCCTTTGAAGAGGGGGATGACTGCAGCAGCTTTCCAATCCTTGGGGATCTCAGACGATATGAAAGAGAGGTTGAACAGGCTGGTAATAGGGGTTGCGACAATGGCGGCGGATAGTTTCAGAAATAGAGGGTCCAGATTGTCAAGCCCAGCTGATTTGTACGGGTCCAGGTTTTGCAGCTCTTTCAGAACAAGATAAATGTACATTTTAATTGATTGCTTCTGATGAAGTATTGCCAAAGTACCAGGAGAAGTAGCTGTTTTTCAATTGGTTATTCTTCATATAATTCAAGAGGGTTCATATGTGATTGACACATTGCAAGAGTGATCGGCTCTCAAATGAACAGTCAAATTACACAGACATTTGAAATTCACTGTAAAAAAAAAGATGGATTGATTTTATTTTGTACATAAATATATATTTCTGTATATAAAAAGTGCTTTCAATGAGAGTGGGTGCAGGTTGAGAAAAAAGTCAGGCGGGAGGAGACCAACTATGGTTGAGATGTGAACAACGCTTAATCAAACCCTCTTTAATAACATTGTAAATTTAGTCCAGCTTCTCTCTCAGGAAGTGCACCAGTGAAACTGTAGTAGTAGTGTCGAAGTAAGCTTCACTGACATGACCATTTATTTAACCTACCAGACCGCAGAAAGCGAATGCACATCACTATTATACATTACATGTCTTATTCATATAACTTGAGTGCCATTTGACATCAGTTGTTCGGACATTGCTTAGCTGGTTGTTTACGTGAGATTTCTACAGGAGGACAGTGGCAGGATGAGCTTTGGTATTATGTGTCTTCAGTTTAAAGCTGGTTTGTGCATATTTCCCAAGTATCACTGTGTGTGTGACTTCACCATTTCTCTCAGGGTCGGTAGTGCACCCGAGTACGCCCGGCTCTTAAACACCGAGCTGATGTCAAAGTGGAAGCGCCTTGTACAAGATGGCATAACAAAACAGAGTCCAGAGAGGGGGAGTGAAGGAAAGAGAAGTGAAGGGGGTGGTCGAGGGGAGGGAAGGAGGGGTAGGGCGTCTAAACAATTCCATATTTCGCCAGGTCACTGAGTTCCATGTCACCGAAAGCTTCCCATGGGCAGACCACTGTGATGTCTGTGCCGAGACCCTCCATGCCGGGGATGTCGTCACCGAATCTGGTGGGAGAGGAGAGAGGGAGAAGTTCCATGAGCTAAAGGGATAGAGACACAGCAGACGAGGGTTGTGGTGGTAAAGTTGAGTTAGAGAGAAAGATGTATTGAAGTGTGTGTTGGTACGGTATAAAAGGAGTTGCATTTGATATGTAAAGATGGATGCTTGTTATGTCAGAAGGCGTATGCGCAATTCGTTTTCATTGTTGTAGTAGTAGTTATATTTGTGTGTTCTAAGGGAGTTTCCAACTCACCCCTTCTGGCCAGGCTTGGGGGCCTTGCTCTTGAAGGTACGGGTAGTCCTCTGCTTGAATTTAGGGGGGGCCTTCTTTTCAGCGGCAGTTGCAACGTCTGCCATTTCTGTTGGTTACCGAGAGCGAGAGGGAGGAAAGAGGTAGCTGGGAAATACGTAACTGAATAACAGTAGTAAATCCCAGCAAGATATCAATCAGGAGTAGATTATCGGTTTCTTTAACTCCATCGGTCTCATCCTCAATCTGTCTTTATCCAAACCCCTTTCCCTAATACCTAATTATTACCAACCCCTCCCTCTCTCTATCCCGTCGCACTCCAAGAGTGATAATCCCTCTAAAATACACCTGAGCGGTCTATGTTGATCCAATAATACCAGATTAGATTTGGCACCAACCTATACTGTACTAACCAAGGCGAAAATAGTACCAAAGCTACTCGTTAGCGTTACAATCTGTAGTTCAGATGAGGTCACTTCAACCAGAACATTGTGGAACTAGAAGGTTCTTTGAGACCTTTGAAACCAGTAGTAGCCTATCCCAGTCTTCCATTTCAACTGCACTCTACACAATGTATATTTCTACAGTAGAATACATTGCACACAGATGCTTTTGAGAGTTCGTTGTCCATGCAAGCAATACTCTGCACCCAAACACGTTTTATTCCACCACTCTAGACATGCATCCTGTACAGGTGAATGACATTCTGTTGTCAAGTCAACAGCCAATCAACATCTCTCCTACATCACATTCCACAGCTGCTCTACTGATCTGCATGTGTTCATTCTGTAGTGTCCTGGTATTGCCAATTTGTCTGCTGGTCTCCTCCTAGTGTCCTGGTATTGCCTATATGTCCACTGGTCTCCTCCTAGTGTCCTGGTATTGCCTATATGTCCACTGGTCTCCTCCTAGTGTCCTGGTATTGCCTATATGTCCACTGGTCTCCTCCTAGTGTCCTGGTATTGCCTATATGTCCACTGGTCTCCTCCCTAGTGTCCACTGGTCTCCTCCTAGTGTCCTGGTATTGCCTATATGTCCACTGGTCTCCTCCTAGTGTCCTGGTAGTGTCCACTGGTCTCCTCCTAGTGTCCTGGTATTGCCTATATGTCCACTGGTCTCCTCCTAGTGTCCTGGTATTGCCTATATGTCCACTGGTCTCCTCCTAGTGTCCTGGTATTGCCTATATGTCCACTGGTCTCCTCCTAGTGTCCTGGTAGTGTCCACTGGTCTCCTCCTATGTGCCTATATGTCCACTGGTCTCCTCCTAGTGTCCTGGTATTGCCTATATGTCCACTGGTCTCCTCCTAGTGTCCTGGTATTGCCTATATGTCCACTGGTCTCCTCCTAGTGTCCTGGTATTGCCTCCACTGGTCTCCTCCTAGTGTCCTGGTATTGCCTATATGTCCACTGGTCTCCTCCTAGTGTCCTGTGTCCACTGGTCTCCTCCTAGTGTCCTGGTATTGCCTATATGTCCACTGGTCTCCTCCTAGTGTCCTGGTATTGCCTATATGTCCACTGGTCTCCTCCTAGTGTCCTGGTATTGCCTATATGTCCACTGGTCTCCTCCTAGTGTCCTGGTATTGCCTATATGTCCACTGGTCCAGTGTCCTGGTCTCCTGGTATCTGCTGACCTCCTAGTGTCCTGGTATTGCCTATATGTCCACTGGTCTCCTCCTAGTGTCCTGGTATTGCCTATATGTCCACTGGTCTCCTCCTAGTGTCCTGGTATTGCCTATATGTCCACTGGTCTCCTCCTAGTGTCCTGGTATGTCCACTGGTCTCCTCCTAGTGTCCTGGTATTGCCTATATGTCCACTGGTCTCCTCCTAGTGTCCTGGTATTGCCTATATGTCCACTGGTCTCCTCCTAGTGTCCTGGTATTGCCTATATGTCCACTGGTCTCCTCCTAGTGTCCTGGTATTGCCTATATGTCCACTGGTCTCCTCCTAGTGTCCTGGTATTGCCTATATGTCCACTGGTCTCCTCCTAGTGTCCTGGTATTGCCTATATGTCCACTGGTCTCCTCCTAGTGTCCTGGTATTGCCTATATGTCCACTGGTCTCCTCCTAGTGTCCTGGTATTGCCTATATGTCCACTGGTCTCCTCCTAGTGTCCTGGTATTGCTATTTGTCCACTGGTCCTCCTAGTGTCCTGGTATTGCCTATATGTCCACTGGTCTCCTCCTGGTAGTGTCCTGGTATTGCCTATATGTCCACTGGTCTCCTCCTAGTGTCCTGGTATTGCCTATATGTCCACTGGTCTCCTCCTAGTGTCCTGGTAGTGTCCACTGGTCTCCCTCCTAGTGTCCTGGTATTGTCTATTTGTCTGCTGAAGTGTCCTGGTATTGCCTATATGTCCACTGGTCTCCTCCTAGTGTCCTGGTATTGCCTCCACTGGTCTCCTCCTAGTGTCCTGGTATTGCCTATATGTCCACTGGTCTCCTCCTAGTGTCCTGGTATTGCCTATATGTCCACTGGTCTCCTCCTAGTGTTGAATGAAAAGCTCCAGCCTCTCTATTAGACTACAACCACTCAACAAGTCCATTGTCTGTTATCCTTCTCTGCTCTCATCCTCAAGAGTCAGTTGTGTGAGCTGTCTCAAGTCTACAGCACACAAGTCTACCACAGGAGGCTGCTGAGGGGAGGACAGCTCATAATAATGGCTGGAATGGAGTGACGGGAATGAGAACCATGTGTTTGATATTCCATTTATTCCGTTCCAACTATGAGCCCGTCCTCCCCAATTAAGGTGACACCAACCTCCTGTGAAGTGTACAAGAGTCCTTCTCCAAAGCCAGCACTAAAGCAAGTGCATTGAACACTAACCAGTCAATGACCATCAGCAATAGAGCACAATCTCAACAAGACAACTCCATGGAAACAGTACAATATTTCCAGCGAATTCTCTGCACTTTAAAATGTTTTCTGCAAATGTCTAAGGCATTGACGCCAAATGACCCTTACAGGGCATGCAATAAAGGTAACTAATGCTCAGAGCTGAGCATAACGGGACGCTGCAGTTTCATCCTACCTGTCTGCAGTCTGTAGTGAACAGCTCTCCGGAGTTGGGTTGATCCTACTGAGATCCTGCTGTATCTCTCTTCCTCCTCTCTGACTGTCCTCCCCTTTTATACACCTCTGACCTAATCCCCTCTGACCTTTGCGCTGTCACTCGCCGTGTGACCGTGTGTACTGTGGTATCCTATTGGGTGTTTACTGGCCACCAGCCCGTCCCATGCTACTAGCTGGCCTGACATAACATCCAGAGCATATAGCGAGTCCCAAATGGCACCCTATTCCCTACATTGTGCACTACTTTTGACCAGATCCCTATGGGTAATAAAAAGGGTGCCATTTTGGATGCAGTGTATATATATATATATATATATATATATATATATATCTCCACTGTGGGCTACGTGCCTGCAGAGTTAAGGCCCTGTAATAGGCTTACACATGGCACCGGCCACTTTGAGTATGTACAGCAGTGTACAATGTATTGGCAATTGTAGGCTCTTGTGTAAACACACATTGGTAACCCTGATGTAAAGTAAGCTTCAGGTTGGTATTTATAGGGAGAGAGGGACTGTTTTAGTCGGGGTGAGAGGGTAGTGTATCAGTGGTCTGTAGTTGTTGCAAGGGCTAATTGTGTTAACTGCAGAGATACTAAGAGAAGAGCTTTTGTAGTCTTATTAAGGCCCAGTTTAACTAAGTGTTTGCAACCAAAAAACAAAGCTAAAATAAACTTTATGTAGGATTTACACATGGGTTCTATTCAATCTGTCTCACTGAAGTGTTACAGACTGTGTGATAGAAATGCAAAAGTAATTTCCGATTGAGCTGACATATTCAGATTTTACTGTGAATGCAGTCCCCGCTAAGTTCATTCACGCTGTAATGCTGCACTGCCATGATACGGATTGAATAGAGCCATTCGTGTTTTCTAATTTATTACAACTTAATTTGACCTTTTTGTTTATTCCTTAATGTTGAATTACCCTTTTGAAAATAACTGGTTAAACGCTAAGGAAATCTGGGTGTAAATGTTAAAATGATGGGCAAATCATACTAAGGATCTGGGTTTGCGTGGGCTTTACTATGAATTGACCCATGAATTGAACCTAACCCAGCTGTCCAGTGAACATAGTCCTTGTTGTATTATGTGTTTTGGATGGAGTTTAGGAGTGTCATTCTACTTCTGCCATACTTGTAATAAACTTCTAAGAACCCATTAGGAACAATTAGAGAGCTATTCCACTTATGCTGAGTGTCCTTCATTAGCAAAAGACAAACGTAGGCCTAGACGAGGACTGGGAGGAGAATGTTTGTGTGGGACATTTCATCAAGCTTATACAACTCTCCACTTTTTGGTGATTTGTTTTCAAATTCAAATCATTTTTCATGGGAAACCTAAGTTGAAATTCAGATATTTTTGTTCAATGTTCCCACCATCTTCAGCTGAATTAATGGTTTCAGAGGGTGTCTTCTGAAGTTAAACAAAGAAATCATCCAATGTTATTTATTCCATTCTCTCTCTTAACACAATGCATTCAGAAAGTATTCAGACCCCTTCACCTTTTCCACATTTTGTTACTTTACAGCCTTATTCTAAAATGGATTAAATTATTTTTCCTCATCAATCTACACACAGTACCCCATAATGACGAAAACAGGTTTTTTTTTAACCTTATTTACATAAGTATTCAGACCCTTTGCTATGAGACTAGAAATTGAGCTCAGGTGCATCCTGTTTCCATTGATCATCCTTGAGATGTTTATACAACTTGATTGGAGTCAACCTGTGATAAATTCAATTGATTGGACATGATTTGGAAAGGCACACACCTGTCTATATAAGGTCCCACAGTTGACATGCATGTCAGAGTAAAAACCAAGCCATTAGGTCGAAGGAATTATCTGTTGAGCTCCGAGGCAGGATTGATCTGGGGAAGGGTACCAAAACATGTCTGCCTTATTGAAGGTCCCCAAGAACAAAGTGGCTTCCATCATTCTTAAATGGAAGAAGTTTGGAACCACCAAGACTCTTTCTAGCGCTGGCCACCCGGCCAAACTGAGAAATCGGGGGAGAAAGGCCTTGGTCAGGGAGGTGACCAAGAACCTGATGGTCACTCTGACAAAGCTCCAGAGTTTCTCTGTGGAGATGAAAGAACCTTCCAGAAGGACAACCATCTCTGCAGTACTCCACAAATCAGGCCTTTATGGTAGTGGCCAGATGGAAGCCACTCCTCAGTAAAATGCACATGGCAGTCCGCTTGGATTTTGCCAAAAGGTCCCTAAAGGACTCTCAGGCCATGAGAAACAAGATTCTCTGGTCTGATGAAACCAAGACTGAATGCCAAGCATCACGCCTGGAGGAAAGCTGGCACCATCCCTACCATAAAGCATGGTGGTGGAAGCATCATGCTGTGGGTATGTTTTTCAGCAGCAGTGACTGGGAGACTAGTCAGGATCAAGGGAAAGATGAATGGAGCAAAGTACAGAGAGATTCTTGATGAAAACCTGATCCAGAGCGCTCGGGACCTCCGACTGGGCCGAAGGTTCACCTTCCAACAGGACAACGACCCTAAGAACACAGCCAAGACAACACAGGAGTAGCTTCAGGACAAGTCTATGAATGTCCTTGAGTGGCCAAGCCAGAGCCTGTACTTGAACCCGATGAAACATCTCTGGAGAGACCTGAAAATAGCTGTGCAGCGACACTCCCCGTCCAACCTGACAGAGCTTACAGATGTGCCAAGCTTGTAGCATCATACCCAAGAAGACTTGAGGCTGTAATTGCTGCTGAAGGTGCTTCAACAAAGTCCTGAGTAAAGGGTCTGAATACTTATGAAATGTGATATTTCAGTAAACAATATACATATAAATTAGCAAAAATGTCTAAAAACCTGTTTTTGTTTGTTATTGTGGGGTATTGTGTGTAGATTAATGAAAAAAATGATTTAATCCATTTTAGAATAAGGCTGTAACGTAACAAAATATGGAAAAGGTCCAGGGGTCTGAATACTTTCCGAATGCACTGTATATGTGTTAGACAACCAACTTTGTGTTGGGTCAGTTTGTTTATGGTCTTTACTTGTTCTTGCCGTCGTTGTTGTAATCCAATGTAACAAAACAGATACATTCTCAGCAACCTGCCCATAGCAACTCAATGTCATTTATTCATTGAAGGGTGTCTTCAAATGTCTTACATAATATTGTCTGCACAATCTCCATATAGACTGGCGCCTTTGTTGTGGAAATCAATGACTCCCTGGTTCTTGGGACTAGTTTTACAGATGAAGGATCGTAATTAGAACTTTCCTGCAATGTAGGGAATAAATACAAAAAAATCCACTTTGACATTTCAGACTTTTTTCCCTTTTGAAAATTCCATCAACCCATACAAAAATGTCCATAAATTATAATCCACATAATAATTCACATTTCCTGTTGCTGCAGGATTGTAATCCTGCTGTAGCGAACTGGCTCATATTAAGGTCCTACATCTGAACACGAGGGAAGACAGAGAGCTGGTTTCAAGCGCAGAGCGCAGCAGGTGTTTATTGCAAATGACCACAGGAGGAGGCTGGTAGCTGGGTCCAGGGGTAGGCAGAAGGTCATACACAGGGGGTCCAAAAGGGCAACAGTACAGGCAGGGAAAAGGCAAGTAACGTAGTTCAGGAGATCAGGAAGGGAATAGGCAAAAGGTGTCGTTAGTAAGGCAGGCAAAAGCTATCATACACTGGAGGAGTAACTCACAGGAAACAGCGCTCCAAAAGACATGTCACAAAACCAACAATACCTCACAGTGATGGGGTGCAAAGAACTGAACTACATAGTGTGTGATAATGACACACAGGTGTGTGAACAGGTGATTAGAATTCAGGTGATTGGGATCTAGAGAGTGAGCTGCATTCAGGGGATCTAGGTGTTTGAGAGTGTGAGCCGGAAAGTGGTCTGGAAAGTAAGCTGTGTTCAGGGGATCTACGCGTTTGAGGGTGAGAGTTGGGAGCAGACTTTACAACTTCAAGTTTTAATGTTACATGCACAAGTACATTGAAATGTCTTTCTTGCAAACTCAAAGCCCAACAATGCAATAATCAATAACAATATATTACAAAAAAATAATAGTAATAAGAATAAGAAATACGAAAAACACTAAGTAAGCATTCCATCACTCTTCTTCTTGGTCAAATAGCCCTTACACAGCCTGGAGGTGTGTTGGGCCATTGTCCTGTTGAAACAACAAATGATAGTTCCACTAAGCCAAACCAGATGGGATGGCGTATCGCTGCCGAATGCGGTGGTAGCCATGCTGGTTAAGTGTGCCTTGAATTCTAAATAAATCACAGACAGTGTCACCAGCGAAGCACCATCCCACCTCCTCCTCCTCCTCCATGCTTCATGGTGGGAACCACACATGTGGAGATAATCTGTTCACCTACTCTGCGTCTCACAAAGACGCAGCGGTTGGAACCAAAAATCACAAATTTGGACTCATCAGACCAAAGGACATATTTCCACCGGTCTAATGTCCATTGCTTGTGTTTCTTGGTCCAAGCAAGTCTCTTCTTATTATTGATGTCCTTTAGTAGTGGTTTCTTTGCAGCAATTCGACCATGAAGGCCTGATTCATGCAGTCTCCTCTGAACAGTTGATGTTGAGATGTGTCTGTTACTTGAACTCTGTGAAGCATTTATTTGGGCTGCAATTTCTGAGTCTGGTAAATCTAATGAACTTATTCTCTGCAGCAGAGGTAACTCTGGGTCTTCCTTTCCCGTGGCGGTCCTCATGAGAGCCAGTTTCATCATTGCTCTTGATTGTTTTTGCGACTGCACTTGAAGAAACTTTCAGTTCTTGAAATGTTCCACATTGACTGACCTTCATATCTTAAAGTAATGATGGATTGTCTTTCTCTTCGCTTATTTGAGCAGTTCATAATATGGACTTCAAATAGGGCTATCTTCTCTATACCACCCCTACCTTATCACAACACAACTGATTGTCTCAAACGCATTAAGAAGGAAATAAATTCCACATATGAACTTTTAACAAGGCACACCTGTTAATTTAAATGTATTCCATGTGACTACCTCATGAAGCTAGTTGAGAGAATGCCAAGAGTGTGCAAAGCTGCCATCAAGGCAAAGGTGGCTACTTTGAAGAAACTCAAATATAAAATATATATATATAACACTTGTTTGGTTACTACATCATTCCATATTTGCTATTTCATAGTTTTGATGTCGTCACTATTATTCTACAATGTAGAAAATAGTACAAATAAAGAAAAACCCTTGAATGAGTAGGTGTGTCCAAACTTTTAACTGGTACTGTATATACAGCAAATATTTAGAACTCAATTCCAATACCATATTTACATATGCAGGGATACTGGAGTGATGGAGGTAGATATGTATATGGGTAAGGTGACGAGGCAACAGGATATGAGATCAACAGAGTAGCAGCAGCTTGTATGTGAGTGGGTATGTAGAGTCAGTATAAATGTATGTGCATATTATGTGTGAGTGAGCAAATAATGGAGTGAGCGTGTGTGTGTGTGTGTGTGTGTGTGTGTGTGTGTGTGTGTGTGTGTGTGTGTGTGCGTGTGTGCGTGCGTGCGAGTGACAGTGTGTGCGAGTGTGTAGGGAGAGTGTGTAGGGCCCTGAGAGTGTGCATAGAGACAGTGCAAATACTGAAATAAAAGGTCAATAAAGATACAAGGTCAACTCTGTAAAGGTAAACATCTGTACCACATGGGCGTGGAGTGAGTCTGCCAACACCAATGGTGTTCAGTACAGAAGGGAGGGAGAACATTTAGACAGATTTAACTCTTGCCCTAACGTGGCTTTATTCCCTGCTCCTCCCTCCTTCGTAATTTATTATTTTTTATTTTTTTTATTTCACCTTTATTTAACCAGGTAGGCTAGTTGAGAACAAGTTCTCATTTGCAACTGTGACCTGGCCAAGATAAAGCATAGCAGTGTGAACAGACAACACAGAGTTACACCTGGAGTAAACAATTAACAAGTCAATAACACAGTAGAAAAAAAGGGTGAGTCTATATACATTGTGTGCAAAAGGCATGAGGAGGTAGGCGAATAATTACAATTTTGCAGATTAACACTGGAGTGATAAATGATCAGATGGTCATGTACAGGTAGAGATATTGGTATGCAGAAGAGCAGAAAAGTAAATAAATAAAAACAGTATGGGGATGAGGTAGGTGAAAATGGGTGGGCTATTTACCAATAGATTATGTACAGCTGCAGCGATCGGTTAGCTGCTCAGATAGCAGATGTTTGAAGTTGGTGAGGGAGATAAAAGTCTCCAACTTCAGCGATTTTTGCAATTCGTTCCAGTCACAGGCAGCAGAGTACTGTAAAGAAAGGCGGCCAAATGAGGTGTTGGCTTTAGGGATGATCAGTGAGATACACCTGCTGGAGCATGTGCTACGGATGGGTGTTGCCATCGTGACCAGTAATCCTGAGCCAAGATTGGCTGCCTCCATTTGATATCCCCCTTTCCCTTGTCTTTCTTCTGGTAGGCTCTGCTTGAGTCCCAAACGACACCCTATTCCCTACGTAGTGCCTTCCTTTTGAATAGAACCCGGTGGTCTGAAAGTAAGTAATGTACTATGTAGGGAATAGGGTAGCATTTGGGATGTACATTTGTCTTCGCCGGTTAATAACTCAGAAGACAGTGAGGCTTTGTAATCTACAGATCAGCTTTTACCTCAAACAAACTGTGATGACTTCAGAGACAACACCAGGGAACCGCAGTAATGACAGTAAGTTGAGTTTAAAAAGCTATTTATACAAGTTACTGAGTGTAAAATTAACCTTCATCACAATTGAATTTACATCATCAATGGATAAGATCCAAGGAACATTGTTTTTGTTGTATTGTATACTCATTGTAACTTGTAATAATAACAGTAATAATAATAATGATTGATTGCGTTTATATAGCGCCTTGGATCCACCGACAGTAGATGCTCACTCCTCAAAGCGCTGTACATAGCAAGGGGGGAAACTCACCTCTTCCACCACCAATGTGTACGGCAACTATTTTGTGCCAGAACGCTCAACACACATCACCTATCATGGTGGAGAGGTGAGGAGTGATATATGCCAATTAGGAAACAGGGGGATGATTAGGTGGTCATGATTGAAAGGTGCCAGGTTGGGAATTTGGCCAGGGTACCGCACCAGGGTTAACACCCCTACTCTTACGATAAGTGCCATGGTATTTTTTAATGACAACAGACAGTCAGGACACCCATTTAATGTCCCATCCGAAAGACTGCAGTCTACTCAGGACAATGTCCCCTTCACAGCCCTGGGGCATTGGAATCTCCTAAGACCAGAGGGAAGAGGTCCCCTACTGGCCCTCCAACACCACTTCCATCGGCATCTGGTCTCCCATCTAGGGACTGACTGTCACGTCCTGACCTTAGTTTATTTTTTATGGCTCTATTTTAGTTTGGTGAGGGCGTGAGTTGGGGTGGACATTCTATGTTTTGTTCTGTGTGTTATATTTCTAGGTGTTTGGCCTGGTATGGTTCCCAATCAGAGGCAGCTGTCAATCGTTGTCTCTGATTGAGAATCATACTTAGGCAGCCTATTTTCCCACTATGGGTTGTGGGTAGTTGTTTTCTGTTTTGTGTATTGCACCTTGCAGAACTGTTCGTTTGTCGTTTTGTTGTTTTTTTTGTTCAAGTATTCGTATTGATTAAAAGGTATTATGAACGCTCTCTCTATGTGGTGTTTTGGGAAACGTATGTTACATCTTCGGCCATTGCAGGAAAAAAAGAGGTAGGTAAGCCTAAGTTCCAATGCTATCGGGAAATCGGGCCCTGGACTGACCCTGCTGAGCTTCAGAGGCAAGTCAGCAGTGGGACGCATGGTATTATGCTGCTTGTACTTCACACATAGGGCTAATAAATTATTCTACACATTTTGCCATGAGGGAGAGATGAAAATGTTGCATTCTTAAAGTAAATGAAAGCTAAAGTATAGGTGTGTCGACTGTGATAAAGGCACTGGATTATGAACTGTCTTGTTTGCAGTGGCATGGTGCTTACTGCCATAGAAGCACAGTGATATATGCCTCAATGTGGTCATATTCGTGGCTTATTGGGGGTGTGGCTTTAAGTTAGTTATTTTTGGCCACCCATCCCATGAGCGTGAATGCCATTCCAGTTCATCTGAATGTCATTCCAATGCACTGCTTGCTTTGAATTCTATCTTCCATGTTAAGGTAACAATACAAATAATGTCCTGTTTGGAACTGACAAGTAGAGAGCTTAAAAAATATAAATACGCGGATGTGCCATCACCATCATCTCATGTTATACCTGGCTGTTGTCAGGTGTGTTTACCCATCATCATCATCATCTCATGTTATACCTGGCTGTTGTCAGGTGTGTTTACCCATCATCATCATCTCATGTTATACCTGGCTGTTGTCAGGTGTGTTTACCCATCACCATCATCTCATGTTATACCTGGCTGTTGTCAGGTGTGTTTCCCCATTACCATCCTCTCATGTTATACCTGGCTGTTGTCAGGTGTGTTTACCCATCATCACCTTCTGGATTCATCTCTGCCTGTTGAGATTCTTAACCTATCTTGGGACTGAACACCCGAGCCTGTGTGTATTATTAACTCTCTCAGAGTATCAGTGATAAGGCCATATTAATGCTCTCACGTGTGCCTCTTTCGTCACCCACCCATCTATCTGTCCAGTCATCATCTCTTTCTCAGATTACAGGTGTTTATAAATTCAAACTCAGTTACCATGAATCAGCTTTCACTTTTCTCATCTTTCTCTCTCAGACAAGAAAATCAGAAGATGCACGAAATTGAACTTTCATTTGTCTCTGTCTTTCCTCCACTCCAACTCTCTCGTTTTCCTCCTCTCATTCCAAATGTTTCTGGCAGTATTTCAGTGTTAAGATTTTATAGCATGTTTTAAAACACCCGGGCCAGTTTACAGCAAAGGCCTTACATGTACTTAGTCTCTTTAACAAATCATTTGTTTCCATAATCTAGAGATTACTCTGGGACTGTAGTGGAAGGAAACATTTTGATTCACTAGACTGTGAAATAACATCAGAGGCAAAGGGAGGAGTGAAAAAGTGGGAATAAGAGAGGAGGAGATCAGCCAAGTGGAATAGAGTTTCTCAGAAACATTGAACAATGAGTGTGTTAACTCTGAACAAAACGCTGATGAATTGAAGTTCGAGGTCAACACAGTTGGGGGAAGGATATCATGCAGCTATGGATACATAGATTTTTTTTCAATTTGAATGTATCCGTTATTTTACCAGGTAAGTTGACTGAGAACACGTTCTCATTTACAGCAACGGCCTCGGGAATAGTTACAGGGGAGAGGAGGGGGATGAATGAGCCAATTGTAAACATAGATACATATAGATACTGTGCATACATATGAGATTGTGCAGCTATGGATACATAGATAGATATAGATGCTGTACATACATTTGAGATCATACAGGGATATATATGCCAAAGAGAGTGGAGACCGTCTGAGGACATGAGTGATGCTGTGACACAACATACGTTTTGAGGCTCTCGTGAGTTTAGGTCTTAAGAAGAAGCCTTATTGGCTTAATATGGCGCTGTCACTAATACTCTGTTAATAATATACACGTACAGGCCAACATACAGTAGATTCACATGTATTTACTTTTTAATTTAACTAGGCAAGTCAGTTAAGAACAAATTCTTATTTACAATGACGGCCTACCCCGGCCAAACCCTAACGACGGTGGGCCAACTGTACACCGCCCTATGGGACTCCTAATCACAGCCGGTTGTGATACAGCCTGGAATCGAACCAGGGTCTATAGTGATGCCTCTAGCAGTGAGATGCAGTACCTTAGACCGCTGTGCCAATCGGGAGCCCCACATGGGATCTGTGTACGTAACTTTCTCCTATATTGATTGGAGAGAGGATGAAAAAAAAAAGGGCCTGCTTGAAACCCGATATGAAATGTAACTAGACCATGTTGAGGGATCTTTTGCTATACATTTCCAAGTTAACATTGTCAAAGAGAGCTAAGCCAACAATGACACATATCACGATACTTGATGTCATCAACCTTCATCATTCAGTTGACATTGCAAGGTATTGCACAACCAACAGATTATACCTACATGTTTACTATACTGGAGTGTAGATACAGGAAGTTACAGTATGTAAGAGGGACATGAAGCACTTGGAATGTGGCAAGCAACACACGCTACAGTCGTGGATAATATGAAATGAACTCCCATTTCTATTTTCAGGAACAACAATGATACCTTACCATAGAGACTTGATGTTGAGTTTGTTTTGTTTAACACTTTTTTTTTTGTTGGTTACTACATGATTCCATAAGTGTTATTTCATAGTTTTGATGCCTTCGCTATTATTCTACAATGTACAAAATAGTAAAAAAAAAAAAGCCCTTGAATGAGTGGGTGTATCTAAACTTTTGACTGGTACTCTACATATTGATATATTTGTTGTTTTTTAGAGTACATGTTTAATTGTTTTACAATATTATAAACAAGTAAAAAAGATCATAAAATCATATCTATATCTTCGGTATATCCCTACCCCACTGAAGTTGACATAAAAAATGGTTATGGTTATGGTTAAGGAAGGTTACGGTAAGGGGTAGGGATGTCCCAGGGACCGTGGGTTGCGCTAACCAAGGAGAATTCCCTTTAGATTGAGGACAGTCCACACCTGGCAAATTGCCCTCGCTATGACAAGTCTTAAGCTGGTTACAAGCTGTTTATGAAACATCTAGCAGGACTGTGACACAGATGACGCTGGTATTAGAGGGCAATTTCTTTTTCAAATGAGGGAACTGCTTTCATTTTAATGGAATAATCTCTGCAAAAACGAAATGTTGGTCTTTTTTTCATTAGTCCCAAAAGGCTTTGAATGTCAGTGATCAAGTATTCAAGACATAGGACTTTCAAAAAGATAATTGTAACTTGCCACATCATCATGAGGATGTGTTTTGCAAGTTAGTTCAACAGTGGATTAATGTAAAAAATACCAAAGATCATTTTTGAACGGAGTATCCTTTAAGCCGCTCATTGGTTCATTTTAAATGGCACGTAGTGTACTGTACTTTGGGTAGTTTGTGTACTCAGACTCTATAATATAGAAAATATATACACCTTAAACAAATACTCTAATTTTCAGCACACATTTCCTCCTGGAATCCTCAAATTGCTTTTAATTGAAACGTTTTATTTTTTTATTTTTATCACACTACATATTCAACAATCTAAAATACTTCTCCTGCTTCATTAATACATCTTCCAAAGATAAACATGTTACATAAAGGTTTGGTTTGTTGCGTGTCCGTTGGACACTAAAATAGCTGGTTGGCTAATTCTCTAGGGTCAGTCAGACCAAACAGCTGCCTGTTACGTGCCACCAATATAGCCAGACTAGTGCCACCGGTAGGTATACACACCCTGCTGATTCAGAGTGCAATGTGGCCAAGTCACCACAGGAGGGAGGCCCACATCCAACGGCATGCACGCATGCATACAAATCAAATTCCTATAAAGTGGCATTGCTCTGTCAGAAAAATAATGCTGTCTTTTTTTAGGTGAACAGCAGGACATTACAGAATGAGCAGGGGAAAAAGGGATAAAGAAAATATATGCCCACTTCAAGTTGACTAGACCATTTAGATACTACAGATATTTATGTACCGTACAATCTGGATTATACTGGAGATATACATCCTTGTTGAGTGAGGTGTCTGTATAGGCTGAAAATATGTGACAGATTTCACTGCTTGGGATAAAAAAAAAAAACATGTTGCATGTGTATCCTCAGGTACATTCTTAGTCATACGCGTGTGTATGCCCCCCCACCCACCCAGCCACACTCATGAACTGACACGGTGACACGTAGTCCAACACTCGCTGAACTTAACCTATCAATAACACCTGTCAGGTTCTCATACAGGCACCAATCAGCAGCACGAGGAAACGGCCATGTGGCAGACCCTGAGGTACAGAGGGACAGAAGGAGGGACACGACACACATGGACAGACGGACACAGACTCCAGCCTAAAACTCAACCGCCCTGCATAGAATCAAAAACCGACAAACTTCTCTGAGGCCCTTCGTTGTCTACAGCCTGCCGATAAAGTTATGGCACCGCTGCTCTCTCTGATTCTCTCCCTCCTGGCCGCCTCAGTCATAGCTGAAGGTGAGAATCTCTTTGCCTTTGGTCACGTACATGTTTTTAGATTTCTTAGACGTCTATCTTTTTAGTCTTTATTTCCTGTTTCCTTCCTGAATGGTGTGATGTTCTCTTCCATCTTTTTGACCTCTATGTTCTAATATGCACACCAGTATACCCCTTAGAATATATATGCCCAATACATTGCTTCATTCTAAATGTATGCTGAAATTGACATTGGGATTGAGCCTATGACTAGCTTTCTGAGAGCCATTCCACAGATTGATCAATTTTTCCTCTTCGTGTTTCTAAAGAGATGGAACTATTGTAGGTAGTTGGGTTAGGGCTTGTCCAACAAATTCCATCAAGCCCCCCCCCACCTCTCTCCCTCTCCCTGCAGACAGCGCCCTCCCATCCCTGAATGATGTCACTGCAGCCGAGGCCTTCATCGAAGCCTCCGAGGTGGTCGTCATCGGGTTCTTTGAGGTCAGACAGGAAACAAGTGTGGGAAGGGCAGGATGGGATGGGAGGGGAGGGAGGGAAATGTAACGTGTACAGTAACCTACTGTAGGCCTGAGTAAGGTTGACACATCACGATGGTACAAAACCACAGCAGATTTTTATCATCGTTGGCTAGATGCTACACCACTAACGTGCGGCCAGACGCGGCCAGCCAGATATAACAGAGGTCAAATTAAACCATAACTCAGATTTGAGACGAGAAAAAAAACCCATACATTCCTGTTGACTGTTCGTAGCTACAGTCCCAGCTGCTGTTAGCCTGTGGCTGGCCACACACTTGGCACAGGAAGTGACTAGCTTGCGTTGCCTTGAGGATAGTAGGCGGCCGTCCAAGAGCGTCAAGCGGCGGCCCGAGCCCTTTGGCTAAACTCAGTGTGCGGGGGACGATGGCAGGCCACAGGACAAGGAAATGAGGACGCATCTGAGGAATTGGCACAGAGGAGGTCGCTGTAAACAAGTGTAAACAAAGCGTGGGTGAAGGGTAGAGAGAGAGAGAGAGAGAGAGAAAGAAGAGAGAGAGAGAGAGAGAGAGAGAGAGAGAGAGAGAGAGAGAGAGAGAGAGAGAGAGAGAGAGAGAGAGAGAGAGAGAGAGAGAGAGAGAGAGAGAGAGAGAGAGAGAGAGAGAGAGAGAGAGAGAGAGAGAGAGAGAGAGAGAGAGAGAGAGAGAGAGAGAGAGAGAGAGAGAGATGGGGACCAACACATTATTTCAATTGGCTAATTGGCAATTTGAATCTCAAAAACAGACTTCTATAGTATATCACTGTAGTGAGTGTTATCAGACTCTAACATTCTCTCTCCCTCTCTGCCTGCCCCCTCTCGCTGCCCCCCCTTCTCTCTCGCAATCTCTTTCCCTCTCTTTCTCAGACTCCCTCAGATGAGACTTTTGGCTACAAAGAGTTTGTGGAGGCAGCTAAGACTGTGAAGCATATCCCTGTGGCTCTGTGCAGCGATAAGGAGGCATGGGTCAAACTCGGCATCATGTCTGACACGATCTCCATCTTCAGAAAAGTAAACCACTACAACACACCTTTCACTTTGTCCATCAGAAATCACCTGCTTGACTCTCATTACAACTACTTTGACAACAAATTTACAAGAAAATATCAACTGAAAATGTTGATTTATGTGCGTGTGTGTTCAGGCAGATAACCACCAAGACAACCTTCAGCTCTCTGAGACCAAGAAAGTGGAGGCGGACGGCCTTGCTCGCTTTATCACCATGAACGAGCTTCGCTACATCACCGAGTACAACCAAGTGGTAGTCACTGACCACAGCACTGTTCATCTACACCTTACACACTACTCTATACAACAGCACCTATTAACAGTTATACCAGCCTTGTTATGATTACATCTTGCCAGCACATCTTTGTATTGTTAGCCTTTCATGTTCAGTCATATAACCAGACTATACCTACAGACAGTTAATGTACTGGCACATCCCTATTTTGATATCTATTTCTTATAGCTCTCTCACTCTCCTCTCCTCTCAGACAGCAGTGGGTCTGTTCCAGTCTGAGGTGAAGGGGCACCTCCTGCTCTTCATCAACAGGGGGAGTAGTGACTATGAAGTGCTCAAGGACCGACTAGGAGCTCTGGCCCCAGAATTTGTTGGGAAGGTGAGAGCAGGCAAGCAGCAACTGGACCTGAAAAGAGCAACTTAACAAAACCTCTGTTATATTGGCCATTTGATTCAAATCTTGAGATAATGTCCCTAATCCCCTATTTGGAATTGGTTCTTTTGATTCAACTATTTAATTGAATCTTGAATTTAATTTGCAAATTGGATCAATGGAGTCAGATGTTTTGAGTCCCAGAATCTCAATGTACTGTATATTATATATAGTGCACTACTTTTGACATTGGTCTCGTCCAATAAAATTTTAGTTTTAGTTTCTGTTTCCAAACGTATTTGCTACAGTGTGCTCTACTGAATATTACCATAATTTTTTTTTGTCACAGTTCCTGTTTGTGCTGGTACACGGGGTGAAGTCCAATGAGAAATCTCTGGGCTACTTTGGCCTGACGTCACGTGACCTTCCCCGCGTGGGCATTTACGACCGCGACTCAGATATGAAGTGGCTCATGCCCGAGGGAGAGATTTCCACCGAACGTGTGCGGAAGTTCTGCCAGTCACTCATACTCGGCAATCTCAAGGTCAGAGGTCAAAACAAATAACAAAATAGTATTGGTTCTCTTTCAAATGCCTTTGAGGGTTGATTGAGCCTACCTGGAGTGCCAGATGGACAGGGTTTGCACTTCTTGGACTATTCTATTGGTTCCATTGTGCCAGGCAAGCTCAATTAAGAGCAGGTAAAAACGTATTTGAAAGAAAACAAATACTATTTGAACCCACATCTATGGTGCAGTATACGTTTCAGTGGCTTTGATAATATGTAGAAAGCAGCAATAAATTATACTGAGTGGCCTCCATTTAATGTATGTATACTGCTTCTCAAAAACTTTTTCTATCATTTTAGGAGGTGAAGCAGGCAGGAGAACGTGTTCCTAAAACTGAGTTGTAAAATAAACAAATAAATGAATGTAAATAATTAGCTTTGTGTTATTGTGTCTGTTTTGGAGTCAGTATTGTTTTCTGCCTGAATCTTGTGTAGGCTGTGTGTGTGCGATCTGGCGTGTGCAGTGTGTCTTTATGTGAGGGAAAGCCTGCCATCTGTGAGTTGACCACAGCTCAGTGGCTACTCACCACTGAGATTTTAGCCTAGTTTGTCAGCGTTGTCGCTGATCTGATGGTTACAATCACAACAAACTGACCTCAGAAGACTGGCAGGGCATGGAGGGTCTAACAGAGAAAGAATAATTGAAATCTGTCTTCTGAAAAAATAACCGTTGTAGATTCCAAATCCAATCACCAAGAAACAATACGATGCAAAATATTACAATACATTTGTGTATTTTCATGCAAATGCTACATTTAAGTGCAGACCTGTGTTCAAATACATAATTTGTGTGTTATTAGTTTAATTAAGCACACCCTGTTTGTTTATTGTTGTGACTAAGATGAAGATCAGATAACATTTTATGACTAATTTATGCAGAAATCCAGGTAATTCCAAAGGGTTCACATACTTTTACTTCCCACTGTAGTATTTGAACCCAGATCTGATTACGTTACATACAGTTGAAGTCGGAAGTTTACATACACCTTAGCCAAATACATTTAAAATCAGTTTTCCACAATTCCTGACATTTAATCCTAGTAAAAAATCCCTGTTTTAGATCAGTTAGGATCACCACTTTATTTTAAGAATGTGAAATGTCAGAATAATAGTAGAGAAAATGATTTATTTCAGCTTTTATTTCTTTCATCTGATTCCCAGTGGGTCAGAAGTTTACATACACTCAATTAGTATTTGGTAGCATTGCATTTAAATTGTTTAACTTGGGTCAAATGTTTCAGGTAGCCTTCCACAAGCTTCCCACAATAAGTTGGGTGAATTTTGGCCCATTCCTTCTGACAGAGCTGGTGTAACTGAGTCAGGTTTGTAGGCCTCCTTGCTCGCACGTGCTTTTTCAGTTCTGCCCACAAATGTTCTATAGGATTGAGGTCAGGGCTTTGTGATGGCCACTCCAATACCTTGACTTTGTTGTCCTCAAGCCATTTTGCCACAACTTTGGAAGTATGCTTGGGGTCATTGTCCATTTGGAAGACCCATTTGCGACAAAGCTTTAACTTCCTGACTGATGTCTTGAGATGTTGCTTCAATATATCCACATAATCTTCCGTCTTCATGATGCCATCTATTTTGTGTTGTGCACCAGTCCCTCCTGCAGAAAAGCACCCCCACAACATGATGCTGCCACCCCCATGCTTCATGGTTGGGATGGTGTTCTCCGGCTTGCAAGCCTCCCTCTTTTTCCTCTAAACATGACGATGGACATTATGGCCAAACAGTTCTATTTTTGTTTCATCAGACCAGAGGACATTTCTCCAAAAAGTACGATCTTTGTCACCATGTGCAGTTGCAAACCGTAGTCTGGCTTTTTTATGGCGGTTTTGGAGCAGTGGCTTATTCCTTGCTGAGCGGCCTTTCAGGTTATGTTGATATAGGACTCGTTTTTACTGTGGATATAGATACTTTGGTACCTGTTTCCTCCAGCTTCTTCACAACCTTGCTGTTGTTCTGGGATTTATTTGCACTTTTCGCACCAAAGTACGTTCATCTCTAGGAGACAGAACGCATCTCCTCCCTGAGCGGTATGACGGCTGTGTCGTCCCATGGTGTTTATACTTGCGTACAATTGTTTGTACAGATGAACGCGGTACCTTCAGGTGTTTGGAAATTGCTCCCAAGGATGAACTAGACTTCTGGAGGTCTTGGCTGATTTCTTTTGATTTTCCCATGATGTAAAGCAAAGAGGCACTGAGTTTGAAGGTAGGCCTTGAAATACATCCACCGGTACACCTTCAATTGAATCAATTGAATCAAATTATGTCAATTAGCCCATCAGAAGCTTCTAATGCCATGACATCATTTTCTGGAACTTTCCAAGCTGTTTAAAGGCACAGTCAACTTAGTGTATGTAAACTTCTGACCCACTGGAATTGTGATACAATGAATTATAAGTGAAATAATCTGTCTGTAAACAATTGTTGGAAAAATGACTTATGGCACAAAGTAGATGTCCTAAATTTGTGGTGGTTGAAAAACAAGTTTTAATGACTAAGTGTACGTAAACTTCCGACATCAACTGTACATGAAAGAGCCAGTCACTGTTGGCAAGCGTACAGCAGTGGAAGCAGGGAGTTAGTGCAGATTTCTAGACATTAAGGGCCGTACAATAAAGTAAAGAAGGATTGGATCACGTGGGGCGAATATAATAGACCAGAAAAAAGAACAGATTGTCTGCCTGCTGTGCTGAAAGAAACAGGAGAAGAAAACAACACACTCCAAAGAGAAAGACAAGTTGAACGGTTGATCCAAATAAATTCCTTAAAAAGTGGATGGGAATTTTCAAGGCTAAGACTTGGAATCAAGGATAATTAGTAGGGATGGAGTGCCAAGCGGAAACATCAGACGGAATAGGGAAACCACTATTTGGCAGATGTTAAGTTTGAAAGGGCTGGAGATATATACATAGCTACAGTATCTAAACAGCTGCATTTGAGTGTCTGTGTTTGTGGATGTGTACTGCAATTAAAGTTGAGACAACATTGGAAAAAAGTGTCCACAAAAGAGGGTAGACGATGAGAGGATGATGTGATGGGTTGTTGTCTTGTGTTTTATTTCATCCACATGAGGGAGACATTTTATGGAGATAGTGGGCACCTTCTAAGGGATCACCGTTGTCAAGTCGGTGACAATTGTTGGTCACCTCTTTTCAAAGTGTGTTGCATCCTAGGCTAAAACATTTCTGAAGTGGGTCTATATGTCGACTGCATGAACTTGACAAAAATCATGTGATCAAAGGTCATGAAGATTTGACTCCAAGTTTCTGCAGTTGCTCTTCACCAACTTCCTCCTGCATCCACCACCTGCATTGTGGGCGGCTCTATTGTCAACCAATCATTAGGGTTTTTGTTTGACCCATGCAAATGTCACCAAAAACATGACTGAAACAGGAACCAACTTGCTAAAATTCACGTGTAGCCTACAGTGCATAAATGAATGATGTGATTGAGGCTCTCATTTATTGATTTTATAATGTACACACAAATGATTTCAGTCTGTGAGTGGGTGTTAGAGACATGTTTTTGTTTTTACATTATAAAGGAAACCTTTTATAAACAATGGCAACACTGCCATGGTGATCTGAGCCTTGCTGTTGGAAAATGAAGTTAGTATCAGACTTTCGGTTGTCGCAGATGCACCTCTCCTGACTTTACTTCTTGACTTTGGTCTACAGTCAGTTGCTTTAGCCTTACCACTCAAACGAGCCCTACTGTATGTTTGCCTCTGAAAAATTAAAGACTCAGATCATCAAAAGCATAACGTGAGTGTTTAATTGGTGTCTGTCTGAAATCAGAATTTGCCTAAGATGTTGGCACTTTGTGCAAATGAAACTGTAATCCATTTAATGTTGCTATGCTGAATGAAACACACGGTTTTAAAGAAGGCATGTGTAAAATAATGGTGCCTAACTGCTCATTCAGCCTCTAATCTTCAAATGAACCAAGTGAATTTTGTACAAGCAATAATTTAAACCGATCAATGAAGTGCCAAAACAAAATGTGTTTCCTACTTTAGAGCAGGGGTGTCAAACTCATTCCATGGAGGGCCTAGTGTCTGTAGGTTTTTGTTTTTTCCTTTCATTTAAGACCAAGACAACTACTGTAGGTGAGGGGAGTAATTAGTGGACTTAATTCAGCCATCAAGTACAAGGAAGGAGTGAAAATCCGCAAACACTCGGCCTTCCGTGTAATGAGTTTGACACGTGCTTTAGAGTAAGGGCTGTCAAACCTGTCAGGATCTCAATTAGAGAATCAACCAGACCTGAGTAAATTTCTGCATTCCAAATCAACCCCTAGCTCCTACACCTACCACTTAGTCACTTATGGGCATTTGAAATGATCAGATAGGGCAAAGCAATATGTTAATTGCTTCACCTTGCCTTCTGATAGGCTGGATGCAATTGTGGCCATATTGCTTATCTCTATTAAATCCTTGTGTTTAGATCAAGGTGTAGGATTTAGGGGTCAATTTGGAAATAGAAATTGAATGTAGTTCAGTGGCTGACAGCTGTCCTTAATTAGCCAACGACATTAGAAGGGTCTGGGATTCCTTTAAAAGGAGCAACCAAACATCTGGCAAATATAGTAAAGGGATATTCTGGTAGGACGTATGCCTACCATTAGTTCTGAATACTGGTGAGGTTTTGAGGGCAAAATGGCTGTGATGATTGGAATCGCTTTCAGGTATGTTTTTAAGTATTGATTTAGTTTGTTTCCCTTGTCCTTCAGGTGTTACAGGTAGCTATGTTTATAACATAAATTCTTTTTCCTGAAGAGTTTCTTGGCTTTGTTGCCTGCTAATTGGAGGGATAACGTGTTCTACATCAGAAGGTGAGTTCATTTCAAATAACAGCTACGCAGTTCCATAACCTTCAAGGCTGGCATTTTACAGTTTATATTTTTTACCTAGGTGACTGGTCTCCTTCACTGGATTCTAAAGCAGCATGGCTCTATGCAGGATCACTTCAGTCTCTAGGGTATGGCAATTATAAGTCTCCAAAATCTCAACTGCAAGCGCAACAGAAACATCCGTCCGCCATCCTGCGGAAGGAACTGGCCCCCATGTCCCAGCAACCTCAGCAAGTGTGGCATCAAGCTCACATGCTGACGCATAAGCAACCGACTGCCGTGCCCCAGCAAGTGTGGCATCAAGCTCACATGCTGACGCATAAGCAACCGACCGCCGTGCCCCAGCAAGTGTGGCATCAAGCTCACATGCTGACGCATAAGCAACCGACCGCCGTGCCCCAGCAAGTGTGGCATCAAGCTCACATGCTGACGCATAAGCAACCGACCGCCGTGCCCCAGCAAGTGTGGCATCCAGCTCAAATGCCCCTGCAGCAGAAGGAACCGACCACTGAGCCCCAGCAAGTTTGGCATCCCGCTCTAATGCCCCTGCCAACAACCACTGTGCCCCAGCAAGTGTGGCATCCTAGTCAAATGCTGCAAAAGAAACCGACCGCCGTGCCCCAGCAAGTGTGGCATCCTGCTCAAATGCACCAGAAGCAACCGACTGCCATGCCCCAGCAAGTGTGGAATCAATTTCACACACTGCAGAAGCAACCGACCGCCGTGCCCCAGCAAGTGTGGCATCCTACTCAAATGCCCCTGCAGCAGAAGCAACCAACCGCCGTGCCCCAGCAAGTGTGGCCTCCTACTCAAATGCCCCTGCAACAGAAGCAACCGACTGCAATGCCTCAGCAAGTGTGGAATCCATTTCACACACTGCAGAAGCAACCGACCGCCGTGCCTCAGCAAGTGTGGAATCCATTTCACACACTGCAGAAGCAACCGACCGCCGTGCCTCAGCAAGTGTGGAATCCATTTCACACACTGCAGAATGCCCCAGCAAGTGTGGCATCCAGCTCAAATGCCCCAGAAGCAACCGACCGCCGTGCCCCAGCAAGTGTGGCATCCTACTCAAATGCCCCTGCAGCAGAAGCAACCGACCGCCGTGCCCCAGCAAGTGTGGAATCCATTTCACACACTGCAGAAGCAACCGACCGCCGTGCCTCAGCAAGTGTGGCATCCTGCTCAAATGCCCTGCAGCAGAAGCAACCAACCGCCGTGCCCCAGCAAGTGTGGCCATTTGCACAAACCCCTGCAGCAGAAGCAACCGACCGCCGTGCCCCAGCAAGTGTGGCATCCTGCTCAAATGCCCCTGCAGCAGAAGCAACCGACCGCCGTGCCCCAGCAAGTGAGGCATCCTGCTCAAATGCCCCTGCAGCAGAAGCAACCGACCGCCGTGCCCCAGCAAAAGTGGAATCCATTTCACACACTGCAGAAGCAACCGACCGCCGTGCCCCAGCAAGTGTGGCATCCTACTCTAATGCCCCTGCAGCAGAAGCAACCGACCGCCGTGCCCCAGCAAGTGTGGCATCCTGCTCAAATGCCCCTGCAGCAGAAGCAACCGACCGCCGTGCCCCAGCAAGTGTGGCATCCTGCTCAAATGTCCCTGCAGCAGAAGCAACCGACCGCCGTGCCCCAGCAAGTGTGGCATCCTGCTCAAATGCCCCTGCATCAGAAGCAACCGACCGCCGTGCCCCAGCGAGTGTGGCATCCTGCTCTTATGCCCCTGCAGCAGAAGCAAACGACCGCCGTGCCCCAGCTGGGGTGGCATCCTGCTCAGTTTCCCCAGCAGAAGCAACTAGCCACTATGCCTCTACTGCAGAAGGAACCAACCACCATAACCCAGCAACCTCAGCAGGTGTGGCATCCAGCTCAAATGTCCAAGAATCGAACATCCACTGAACTTCAGCAGCAGAAGCAACCATCCACCACGCCCCAGCAAGCGTGGCATCCGTCTCAATTTCCCCAACAGCAGAAGGAACTGGCCGTCGAGCCCCAGCAGCAGAAGGAACTGGCCGTCGAGCCCCAGCAGCAGAAGGAACTGGCCGTCGAGCCCCAGCAGCAGAAGGAACTGGCCGTCGAGCCCCAGCAGCAGAAGGAACTGGCCGTCGAGCCCCAGCAGCAGAAGGAACTGGCCGTCGAGCCCCAGCAGCAGGAACTGGCCGTCGAGCCCCAGCAAGTGAGGTATCCAGCGCAAATGGCCCAGCAGCAACCCAACGCCATTCCTCAGCAATTTTGGCATGTAGGCCAAATTTCCCAGCAGCAACTCGCCCCAAATTCTCAGCAGAAGCACTACGAAAGCACTGAAGATGGTGCCTCTGGTAGTTCTCAGGCCAGCATTGTTGAACAGTCGGGTGTCATCCCAATCTCTTCCTACAGTTTCAAATCGCACTACAAGAATGGCAGAACTGGAGTCTCCCAAATAAGATGCGCTCCTAGGGAAGCAATGCCTGTTGACAGTGGAAATGCTCCCAAGGACGGTTATGTTAGCATTGGTGCACCAAACATATATCCAACACGAGTGAAGGATTCTGCAAGGTAATGGTTCACTTTAACCTGCTCTGAACTTTGCTTTCTGAATTTGAAGGCCTTTGTACCAACCATATATCTATCAACAGGGAAATATAATGGATTCATCCTCTAGAAGCTCTAATGGTGAGTATTGTTTTTGACATTGGTTACATAACATTCTGTGTTGCTGACACTGTTTGCATTTCTTTCTGCTTTTTAGACCAGGAAGTTGCAGGTGTTCTTGCTACTCTAGTGTGATGGAATCAATAAACAATTTGACTTTAAAAAATGCCTTGTCTCTTTTGAAATGTTTCATGTCCATTGCTTGCTAATTGAGAACGGGTGGTGTGCAGTCCGTAGTAAAAAAGACTACTGTTCAGTTAATTCTTTGGTGTTCTCATCTTTTACCTTTGCTACTGATTCAAAATAAGCATGGGTCTACCTACATAAGAGCATTTGTGATGGGGTGAGTTGTCCGACATTCCTCATGTTCATACTTTAGATGTAGGCATGCATTGTATACATTGAGACTGTCAGACAAATCCCTGATTAAGAGATCTGGGGAAGTGTACTAAAATGTCTGAAGCATTGAAGGGCCCTTAGAACACAGTGGCCTCCATCGTTTATTAAATGTAAGGGAATACCCCCCTGAAATGGACAAAAATGAATGGGATGTCATTGGCATTGGACAAACCATATACACTGTGTCCAATACCACCGTTGATTTGCGCGAAGTTGATTGCAAATGCCATATGGCAAATGCCAGGTGTAACACTTTGAAAATCCAACAGGTGGCAAACGCGCTCCACTGTGGTTTTTCATATTGCAAATGCAGCCCAAGTCAACATTCAAAAGCAAAATTTTGATAAAATGATTTTTTTGTCAAACTTATCACCCCTTAAAGTGCTTTCTGGACTTTTTTGAAATTATTTCGATTGTTATGTCAATTACACATGTTTAAGAACTGTGAATATACTTTTGTCAAATTAACACTCATTTTTTAAACTTTCGAATAAGGCATATGTGTTGTCCATTTGCAATAGGATTTCATAGGAAGTCAAAAGTCACTCTTTTTGGAGCCAAATGCCATAAGAAATTTGACATGCTCAAATACTGCAGAAATGCAAGATTTACTGGCCTGATGAACACAGGATGGCCATGCAGTGATAGAAAGGAACTACTATCACTCGTGTTTTCATTATGTCCATTTGTTTGTTTTCTCTCTTTTGCAAAGTCACTGTCATTTGCAATATGGTTCAATGGGCATTTACCATCACGAATTTGTCATGCTATAAAAATCCTGCAGGAGTGTGAAATTGACTGGCCCGATGAACTCGGGATGGCTGACCAGTGGTTCTGGTTCGTCTCAATCGCTCGTTAGGGTTGATTTCAGGATGTCACTTTGGTGATCGTACCTCAATGTTTAAACACTTTGCAAATGGACAAGATTCACCATCCATCAGTCAATTAGATATCATTCTGACACAACTGACACCAAACCCACTTTTTCCAACTCATTTAGTAGCCAACTATCACATACTACAGAGATGGCCCAAAATTCACAATGCCTTCTATTCAAACCATAAAAATAAAATAAAACACGTTACCCTCTAGCTGCGTGTCCATTTCTGATGTTATGTGTAGGCCTAGCTGAGGCAACCCCGAATCCCAAGTTTTGGCTAGATGGGCCATTTGGTGTCCGAGCAAGACCCTAATTGGTGCTGAAAATCCATTTTTTTCCATGACTTGATACGGGGTCCATGAGTGAGCTATCGGACAGGAACGTTGGGGTCCGTCTATATGGGCCGAGACAGTCGCAATGCACCTAGTCTTGCGACTCTGGGACATTTCTAAATGTCGTCGTTTTCGTGATGCAAAAATGAATTGAAGTCATTGCAAATGTACGAGGCTGTTTCTCGGCCCGAGAACCTTCTAGAGCCACGGAACTCACCACGCACTATTGACCTGAGGTTTAGAACAGGTTTCTAAAGTTTCGGAACTCTAGGTCTGACCACAGGATTGTTCCTAAGGTCCTCCCGATCTGTGCAAGCCTAACCTCGACCGTGTGGCATTAACCCTTAACGGTAAAACAGGGTTTTATGATCTCACAGATTACAATGACATCTCTCCCCATAGGAATACATTGCCTGCTCCCCTAAATTCAACCTGGAGCCTATGTGGGTTAATAATGCCTTATGAACCTGTCTTCAATGCCAATCCATCAGGCTACTATGAGGTCTACCTGTGTCGATTCTAAGCTTCCTGGAGCAACCAGAAGTGGTTAAATTCACCCAAAAGATATTTTGATGTACATAACCTGCAAATGTGAAAATGACTGCATTCAAACCTGTGTAGATCAGTCAATTAACTTAAAGACTTAAAACTCAGGATTCTGTAAGAGGCTACCTCAGTCAAGACATGTGTTTACCTATAGCTTCCTGTGCCAACCGGAAGTGCCTTTAATTGGGTCACACTGTCTGTTTTGAGGGGTTAAAAAAGTCACATCTTTTTAAAACTTCATATGTGACTAGGTAACCCTCCTGAACTGTAAATCAGTCATTTCTCCCAACAGATGTAAAAAAAAAAGCTCTCACAGACACACACACAGCAAGGATGGAGTGACAAAGTGCGGTGCTTAAAGACACAGAGAGGAGGCAATGGCATTACCATAATCCCTAGGCCGTGCCGAGTTCAACGAGATATCCCGCTTGACCGTAGCTCGCTCGGTCTAAGCGCAGCGACCATTAGAAAAGTAGGCCCAAAATGAAGCCTGCCCCACAACGTCATTTGCCTTTGGGTGACAGTGAGAGAACCGTTAGGGTGAGAAGCACAATTCGACCTCAGGTACGTTCCTAAGGTCATCCCGATCTGTGCAAGCCTAGCCTTGACCGTGTGGCATTAACCCTTAATAGTTAAACAGGGTGTTTTGATCTCAAACATTTGCAATGACTTCTCTCCCCATAGGAATACATTGCCTGCTTACCTCTAAATTCAACCTGAAGCCTATGTGGGTTATGAATGCCTTATGAACCTGTCTTTGGTACAGTCCATCAGGCCACTATGAGGTCTACCTGTGTCGATTCTAAGCTTCCTGGACCAACCGGAAGTGGTTAAAATCACCCTAAAAGTGTTTATCCATACCCTGCCTGCAGTTTGATAGACATAGTGCATTCAACCCTGTGTAAATCAGTCAATTCTTAACGTAAAGACTTAAAACTCAGGATTCTGTAAAGCATACCCCAGTGAG
Source organism: Oncorhynchus keta (assembly GCF_023373465.1). Lineage (NCBI taxonomy): Eukaryota > Metazoa > Chordata > Actinopteri > Salmoniformes > Salmonidae > Oncorhynchus > Oncorhynchus keta. Next base: position 57,860 of record NW_026277098.1, on the reverse strand, counting down.
GATATGTGTTGACTTATAGCTTCCTGTGCCAACCGGAAGTGCCTTAATTGGTGTCTCAGGGGCTGTTTCGAAGGGTTAAAAAGTCAGATCTGTCCAAAACTTCATATGTGTGATTAGGCAACCCCCATGAACTGTAAATCAGTCATTTTTCCCATAAAATTTCAAAGGAAAACTAAATCACACAGACACACAACTTGGAAGGAGGGACGTATTGGGGTTTGTAGAGACAGACAGTGCCTCAATAGATAGCTTTGTTCGAGCTAAAAATCAGACCTAGAGTTCTGAAACTTTAGAATCCTGTTCTAGACCTCAGGTCGATAGTGCGTGGTGAGTTACGTGGCTCTAGACGGTTCTCGGACCGAGAAACAGCCTCATACATTTGCAATGACTTCAATTCATTTTGACCATTACGAAAATGGCGACATTTAGAAATGTCTCAGAGACACAAGACTAGGTGCATTGAAACCGTCTCTCCCATATAGACAGACCCCAACGTTTCTGTCCGATAGCTCATTCAAGGACCCCAGAGCAAGTCATGGAAAAAAGTGGATTTTCAGCACCAATTAGGGTTTTGCTCGGACACCAAATGACCGATCGAGCCGAAACTTAGCATTCGGGACGCCTCAGCTAGGCCTACATGTAACATAAGAAATGGACCCGCAGCTAGAACGTAACTACATGTTTTATGTTTTTTATGGTTTGAACCAAAGGCGTTGTGAATTTTGGGCCAGCTCTGAAGTGTGTGATAGTTGGCTACTAAACAGGTTGGAAAAAGTGGGTTTAGTGTCAATTTGTATCAGTTTGGTGTCAGAATGACATCTAATTGACTGGGGCTGGACACTGACTTGCTAGTTGACTTTTGTACATTAGCAATATGTTTAAACGGTGAGGTACCATCACCAAAAGTGACATTCTGAAATCAACCCAAAAGCCATTGAGATGAACCAGAATCACTGCCCAGACATCCCGAACTCGGGCCAGTCAATTTACATTCCTGCAGGATTTTTATAGCATGACAAATGATGGTACCTGCCCAATGAACCATTTGCAAATGCACAGTGACTTTGCAAAAGTGAGAAAACATAAACAAATGGACATGATGAAATCCAACGAGTGATGGAAAGGTACAACTCTCACTGCTCGGCCATCCTGTGTTCATCAGACCAGTCAATTTTGCATTTTTGAGCATGTCAAATTTCATATGGTAAATGCACATTGAAACATGTTGCAAATGCACGTGCACTTACAATATGATTCTATAGTGAAAAACATCACCTAATGTTCATGATGAAATCAACATCCACTTTAATGTACAACTATCACTGCTCGGAAATCCTGTGTATATCAGACCAGTCAATTTTGCATTTTTGAGCATGTCAAATTTCATATGGTAAATGCAGTTGAAACATTGCAAATGCACGTGCACTTACAATATGCTATACGTGAAAAAACATCACCTAACGGAGATGATGAAATCAACACAACGCATGATGGAAATGTACAACTATCACTGCTCGCCATCCTGTGTTCACAGACCAGTCAATTTGCATTTTTGACATGTAAATTTCATATGGTAAATGCACATGAAACATATTGCAAATGCACGTGCACTTACAATATGATTCTATAGTGAAAAACATCACCTAACGGAGATGATGAAATCAACACAACGAGTGATGGAAATGTACAACTATCACTGCTCGAAATCCTGTGTTCATCAGACCAGTCAATTTAGCATTTTTGAGCATGTCAAATTTCATATGGTAAATGCACATTGAAACATATTGCAAATGCACGTGCACTTGCAATATGACTTCTATAGTGAAAAATCACCTAACGGAGATGATGAAATCAAACAACGAGTGATGGAAATGTACAACTATCACTGCTCCCAGAGTGTGTTCAAGACCAGTCAATTTTGCATTTTTGAGCATGTCAAATTTCATATGGTAAATGCACATTGAAACATATTGCAAATGCACGTGCACTTACAATATGATTCTATAGTGAAAAAACATCAGCTAACGGAGATGATGAAATCAACACAACGAGTGATGGAAATGTAAACTATCACTGGAAAACATCCTGTGTTTTCAGACCAGTCAATTTTGCATTTTTGAGCATGTCAAATTTCATATGGTAAATGCACATTGAAACATATTGCAAATGCACGTGCACTTACAATATGATTCTATAGTGAAAAAACATCACCTAATGTTCTGATGAAATCAACACAACGAGTGATGGAAATGTACAACTATCACTGCTCGGCCATCCTGTGTTCATCAGACCAGTCAATTTTGCATTTTTGAGCATGTCAAATTTCATATGAAATGGACATTGAAACTAGAGGGTAAATGCGTGTTTTATTTTATTTTTATGGTTTGAATAGACCTAACGGAGATGATGAAATTTGGGCAACACTCTGTAGTGATGTGATATGTTGGCAACTAAATGAGTCCTGTGAAAAAGTCAATTTTGCATTTTTGTGTCAAATTTCATATCTAATTGACATGAAACATATTGCAAATGGTGAACTTGTATGATTCTAAAGTGTTTAAACATCACCTAACGGAGATGATGAAATCAACACCTAACGAGTGATGAAATGTACAACTATCACTGCTCGGCCATCCTGTGTTCATCAGACCAGTCAGCATTTTTGAGCATGTCAAATTTCATATGGTAAATGCCATTGAAACATATTGCAAATGCACGTGCACTTATTTGATTCTATAGTGAAAAACAACCTATGATGAAATCAACACAACGCAGTGATGGAAATAAATGCCTGCTTGAACCATCCTTGCAAATGCACAGTGACTTTGCAAAAGAGATGAAAATTTCAAATGGACATAATGAAAACACAAAATAGTAGTTCCTTTCAATCACTGCATTCCATCCTGTGTTCATCAGGCCAGTAAATTTTGCATTTCTGCAGTATTTTTGAGCATGTCAAATTTCTTATGGCATTTGGCTCCAAAAAGAGTGACTTTTGACTTCCTATGAAATCTTATTGCAAATGGACAACACATATGCCTTATGCGAAAGTTTAAAAAATGAAAGTGTTAATTTGACAAAAGTATATTCATGTGTAATTGACATAACAATCGAAAGAATTTCAAAAAACAGTCCAGAAAGCACTTTAAGGGGTGATAAGTTTGACAAAAAATCATTTTATCCAAATTTTGCTTTTGAATGTTGACTTGGGTTGCATTTGCAATATGAATAACCACAGTGGAGCGCGTTTGCCACCTGTTGGATTTTCAAAGTGTTACACCTGGCATTTGCCATATAGCATTTGCAATCAACTTCGCGCAAATCAACGGTGGTATTGGACACAGTGTATATGGTTTGTCCAATGCCAATGACTTCCCATTCATTTTTGTCCATTTCAGGGGGGTATTCCCTTACATTTAATAAACGATGGAGGCCACTGTGTTCTTAGGGCCCTTCAATGCTTCAGACATTTTAGTACACTTCCCCAGATCTCTTAATCAGGGATTTGTCTGACAGTCTCAATGTATACAATGCATGCCTACATCTAAAGTATGAACATATGAGGAATGTCTGACAACTCAACCCCATCACAAATGCTCTTATGTAGACCCATGCTTTTATTTTGAATCAGTAGCAAAGGTAAAAGATGAGAACACCAAAGAATTAACTGAACAGTAGTCTTTTTTACGGACTGCACACCACCTGTTCTCAATTAGCAAGCAATGGACATGAAACATTTCAAAAGAGACAAGGCATTTTTAAAGTCAAATTGTTTATTGATTCCATCACACTAGAGTAGCAAGAACACCAGCATCTTCCTGGTCTAAAAGCAGAAAGAAATGCAAACAGTGTCAGCAACACAGAATGTTAAGTAACCAATGTCAAAAACAATACTCACCATTAGAGCTTCTAGAGGATGAATCCATTATATTTCCCTGTTGATAGATATATGGTTGGTACAAAGGCCTTCAAATTCAGAAAGCAAAGTTCAGAGCAGGTTAAAGTGAACCATTACCTTGCAGAATCCTTCACTCGTGTTGGATATATGTTTGGTGCACCAATGCTAACATAACCATCCTTGGGAGCATTTCCACTGTCAACAGGCATTGCTTCCCTAGGAGCGTATCTTATTTGGGAGACTCCAGTTCTGCCATTCTTGTAGTGCGATTTGAAACTGTAGGAAGAGATTGGGATGACACCCGACTGTTCAACAATGCTGGCCTGAGAACTACCAGAGGCACCATCTTCAGTGCTTTCGTAGTGCTTCTGCTGAGAATTTGGGGCCAGTTGCTGCTGGGAAATTTGGCCTACATGCCAAAATTGCTGAGGAATGGCGTTGGGTTGCTGCTGGGCCATTTGCGCTGGATACCTCACTTGCTGGGGCTCGACGGCCAGTTCCTTCTGCTGCTGGGGCTCGACGGCCAGTTCCTTCTGCTGCTGGGGCTCGACGGCCAGTTCCTTCTGCTGCTGGGGCTCGACGGCCAGTTCCTTCTGCTGCTGGGGCTCGACGGCCAGTTCCTTCTGCTGCTGGGGCTCGACGGCCAGTTCCTTCTGCTGCTGGGGCTCGACGGCCAGTTCCTTCTGCTGCTGGGGAAATTGAGACGGATGCCACACGAGCGGAGGCTGCTGGACAATGGAGGCCAGATGATTCTCCTGTTGGAGCATTTTAGCTCGATACCACATTTGCTGGGGCATGGCGGTCAGTTCCTTCTGCTGAGGTTCAGGGGCCGGTTGCTTCTGATGCAGGGGAATTTGAGCTGGATGCCACGCTTGCTGGGGCGTGGTGGATGGTTGCTTCTGCTGCTGAAGTTCAGTGGATGTTCGATTCTTGGACATTTGAGCTGGATGCCACACCTGCTGAGGTTGCTGGGTTATGGTGGTTGGTTCCTTCTGCAGTAGAGGCATAGTGGCTAGTTGCTTCTGCTGGGGAAACTGAGCAGGATGCCACCCCAGCTGGGGCACGGCGGTCGTTTGCTTCTGCTGCAGGGGCATTAGAGCAGGATGCCACACTTGCTGGGGCACGGCGGTCGGTTGCTTCTGCTGCAGGGGCATTAGAGCAGGATGCCACACTTGCTGGGGCACGGCGGTCGGTTGCTTCTGCTGCAGGGGCATTTGAGCAGGATGCCACACTTGCTGGGGCACGGCGGTCGGTTGCTTCTGCAGTGTGTGAAATGGATTCCACACTTGCTGGGGCACGGCGGTCGGTTGCTTCTGCTGCAGGGGTATTAGAGCAGGATGCCACACTTGCTGGGGCACGGTGGTCGGTTGCTTCTGCAGTGTGTGAAATGGATTCCACACTTGCTGGGGCACGGCGGTCGGTTGCTTCTGCTGCAGGGGTATTAGAGCATGGATGCCACACTTGCTGGGGCACGGCGGTCGGTTGCTTCTGCTGCAGGAGTATTAGAGCAGGATGCCACACTTGCTGGGGCACGGCGGTCGGTTGCTTCTGGGGCATTTGAGCTGGATGCCACACTTGCTGGGGCACGGCAGTCGGTTGCTTCTGCAGTGTGTGAAATGGATTCCACACTTGCTGAGGCACGGCGGTCGGTTGCTTCTGCTGCAGGGGCATTTGAGTAGGATGCCACACTTGCTGGGGCACGGCGGTTGGTTGCTTCTGCTGCAGGGGAATTAGAGCAGGATGCCACACTTGCTGGGGCACGGCGGTCGGTTGCTTCTGCAGTGTGTGAAATGGATTCCATACTAGCTGGGGCATGGCAGTCGGTTGCTTCTGTTGCATTTGAGCTGGATGCCACACTTGCTGGGGCATGGCAGTCGGTTGCTTCTGGTGCATTTGAGCAGGATGCCACACTTGCTGGGGCACGGCGGTTGGTTTCTTTTGCAGCATTTGATTAGGATGCCATACTTGCTGGGGCATGGCGGTCGGTTGCTTCTGCAGCATTTGATTAAGATGCCACACTTGCTGGGGCACGGCAGTCATTTGCTTCTGTGGCATTTGAGCTGGAAGCCACACTTGCTGGGGCACGGCGGTCGGTTGCTTCTGCTGCAGGGGCATTTGAGCTGGATGCCACACGTGCTGGGGCACGGCGGTCGGTTGCTTCTGCTGCAGGGGCATTTGAGCGGGATGCCAAACCTGCTGGGGCTCGGCGGTCGGTTCCTTCTGCTGCAGGGGCATTTGAGCTGGATGCCACACTTGCTGGGGCACGGCGGTCGGTTCCTTCTGCTGCAGGGGCATTTGAGCTTGATGCCACACTTGCTGGGGCACGGCGGTCGGTTGCTTATGCGTCAGCATGTGAGCTTGATGCCACACTTGCTGGGGCATGGCGGGCGGTTGCTTATGCGTCAGCATGTGAGCTTGATGCCACACTTGCTGGGGCACGGCGGGCGGTTGCTTCTGCTGCAGCATGTGAGCTGGATGCCACACTTGCTGAGGTTGCTGGGACATGGGGGCCAGTTCCTTCCGCAGGATGGCGGCCGGATGTTTCTGTTGCGCTTGCAGTTGAGATTTTGGAGACTTATAATTGCCATATCCTAGAGACTGAAGTGATCCTGCATAGAGCCATGCTGCATTAGAATCCAGTGAAGGAGACCAATCACCTAGGTAAAAAATATAAACTGTAAAATGCCAGCCTTTGAAGGTTATGGAACTGCGTAGCTGTTATTTGAAATGAACTCACCTTCTGATGTAGAACACGTTATCCCTCCAATTAGCAGGCAACAAAGCCAAGAAACTCTTCAGGAAAAAGAATGTATGTTATAAACATAGCTACCTGTAACACCTGAAGGACAAGGGAAACAAACTAAATCAATACTTAAAAACATACCTGAAAGCGATTCCAATCATCACAGCCATTTTGCCCTCAAAACCTCACCAGTATTCAGAACTAATGGTAGGCATACGTCCTACCAGAATATCCCTTTTACTATATTTGCCAGATGTTTGGTTGCTCCTTTTAAAGGAATCCCAGACCCTTCTAATGTCGTTGGCTAATTAAGGACAGCTGTCAGCCACTGAACTACATTCAATTTCTATTTCCAAATTGACCCCTAAATCCTACACCTTGATCTAAACACAAGGATTTAATAGGGATAAGCAATATGGCCACAATTGCATCCAGCCTATCAGAAGGCAAGGTGAAGCAATTAACATATTGCTTTACCCTATCTGATCATTTCAAATGCCCATAAGTGACTAAGTGGTAGGTGTAGGAGCTAGGGGTTGATTTGGAATGCAGAAATTTACTCAGGTCTGGTTGATTCTCTAATTGAGATCCTGACAGGTTTGACAGCCCTTACTCTAAAGCACGTGTCAAACTCATTACACGGAGGGCCGAGTGTTTGCGGATTTCCACTCCTTCCTTGTACTTGATGGCTGAATTAAGTCCACTAATTACTCCCCTCACAACAGTAGTTGTCTTGGTCTTAAATGAAAGGAAAAAACAAAAACCTACAGACACTAGGCCCTCCATGGAATGAGTTTGACACCCCTGCTCTAAAGTAGGAAACACATTTTGTCTTAGCACTTCATTGATCGGTTTAAATTATTGCTTGTACAAAATTCACTTGGCTCATTTGAGATTAGAGGCTGAATGAGCAGTTAGGCACCATTATTTTACACATGCCTTCTTTAAAACCGTGTGTTTCATTCAGCATAGCAACATTAGATGGATAACAGTTTCATTTGCACAAAGTGCAACATCTTAGACAAATTCTGATTTCAGACAGACACCAATTAATAAACACTCATGTTATGCTTTTGATGATCTGAGTCTTTAATTTTTCAGAGGCAAACATACAGTAGGGCTCGTTTGAGTGGTAAGGCTAAAGCAACTGACTGTAGACCAAAGTCAAGAAGTAAAGTCAGGAGAGGTGCATCTGCGACAACCGAAAGTCGGATACTAACTTCATTTTCCAACAGCAAGGCTCAGATCACCATGGCAGTGTTGCCATTGTTTATAAAAGGTTTCCTTTATAATGTAAAACTGTGCTTTGACATATGCATTGATGGGTCTTAGATTTCTAGACTGGGTATCTCTAAAATGCTTTGTGACTACTGCTGATGCAAAAAAGGGCTTTTAAGAAATACATATGGTTGATTGACAGATTTGTATTATTATAAAAATAATATAACAATATTATTATTATCATCACAATCTTTATTATTATTATGTTACAGGTGAGACATACCCAGAAATGTCAACATCTTGGCAAGTGCTCAAATCTGTACAGCAGCCCCAGACAATCATGTACAGTAGCTCCAACTTACAAGAATGGGTTTACAAGGCAGTGATGAAAAAGTTTATATGAGCGCTAATTAAAACATACAATGATATATATTTGATACAATTACCCATTCAAAACTGTTGTTACAAAATCACTTCTCATTGTGTTCATTTCAAGGTTTCACAAACATAAAACAACTATCTAGTAAATGTTTCTCGGACTAACACACTGTTGAGTTTCCTATTTACTAAAGAACAGTCATTAAGACAAAACACAAAGAGTTGTAATATAATCTGTATACATGTCATTCTATACTGAAAACAGGTACATTCTGAAAGATTTTTGATGATGTTAATGGATAATATCATTTCTTTTTTACTTTCCTGAAATTGTATTATTTATGTTGTCTCATACCATGACAATACACTAACTTTCTCGGACATTCGGTGTCCGTTTTATAAAATAATCAAATTTTGGTCATTTTTTCGCTGTGCCGGAAAATCCCACAAGAGGGCATAAGCAATCATATTGCTATTGGACAAAACATCACGAATCACGACGTGGCCTTATCTCCAAAACTGAAAATATTTTGAAGCCAAAACTTGGTGAGCGTAGGTTTGGCATAATGGGCAGTTGGCCCCGAACAAGATGGCGTCTAGGCCTCAACGGTTTTTGAGTTATGGCCATTTCTCTGGGATTAAAGGTCCAAAATGAAAATAGAGAAATAATTTTTCCACTTCACGTCAAAGTCAAGGAGCCTCCGGTGTCAATAAAAAAGAACCAGCCATTTATCTATCGTCATTTAAGAGAAATCGTACGATGACAGATTGGTGATGTTCAAAGATAGGTGTTTTTTTTTCAACAGATACAGATCCAGTTGCAGGGTGTTCTTACAAATCTTTTTAAAGTGTGCTGCGGAGCTCTGCGAGATTTCTGTGATTTTCTATGATTTTCTGAAATAACACACACTCACTAAACCCTCTGTAAATAACTCAGTTCTTAACGTAAAGACTTAAAACTCAGGATTCTGTAAAGTAATACCCCAATCAGGATATGAATTTATTTATAGCTTCCTGTGCCAACCGGAAGTGCCTTAAATGGTGTCACAGTGGCAGTTTCAAGGGTTAAAAAGGTCAGATCTTTTCAAAACTTCATATGTGTGATTAGGCAACCCCCTAAACTGTAAATCAGTCATTCCTCCCAACAGATGTCAAAAAAAGCTCTCTCTCACAGAAACACACACACAGCAAGGATGGAGTGACAAAGTGCGGTGCTTAAAGACACAGAGAGGAGACAATGGCATTACCATAATCCCTAGGCCGTGCCGAGTTCAACGAGATATCCCGCTTGACCGTAGCTCGCTCGGTCTAAGCGCAGCGACCATTAGAAAAGTAGGCCCAAAATGAATAGTTGGCTTCGTAAATGAGTTGGAAAAAGTGGGTTTGGTGTCAATTGGTATCAGTTTAGTGTCAGAATGACATCTAATTGACTGATGGACACTGACTTGCTAGTTGACTTTTGTACATTAGCAATATGTTTAAAAAGGAGAGGGACCATCACCAAAATGGCATTCTGAAATCAACACAAAAATGGCATCACCATAGTCTCCAGACTGTGCCGATTCAACCTGCCCTCTAAATGACCGTAGCTCCTTGAAAAAAGCAGAACCAAAATGAAGCCTGGCCCTCAATGTCATTTGCTTTTGGGTGACAGTGAGAGAACCGTTAGGGTGAGAAGCACAATTCGACCTCAGGTACATTCCTAAGGTCCTCCCGATCCGTGCAAGCCTAACCTTGACCGTGTGGCATTAACTCTTAACAGTTAAAAGAAGGTGTTTACTTCAAACAGTTTGCATTGACTTCTCTCCCCATAGGAATACATAGCCTGCACCTCTAAATTCAACCTGAAGCCTATGTGGGTTATGAATGCCTTATGAACCCGTCTTCTATGACAGTCCATCAGGGGCTGTTTCTATGAGGTCTACCTGTGTCGATTCTAACCTTCCTGGAGCAACCGGAAGTGGTTAAATTGACCCAAAAGTGTTTTGATGTACATAACCTTCAAAGGTGAAAATGACTACATTCAACCCTGTGTAGATCGTAGTCAGTCAATTCTTAACTTAAAGACTTAAAACTCAGGATTCTGTAAGTTTCTATGTCAATCAAGACATGTGTTTACTTATAGCTTCCTGTGCCAACCGGAAGTGCCTTTAATTGGGTCACACTGTGTGTTTTGAAGGGTTAAAAAAGTTACATCTCTCCAAAACTTCATATGTGTGACTAGGTAACCCTCTAAACTGTAAATCAGTCATTTATCCCAGCAGATGTCAAAGAAAAGCTCTCACACGCACACACAGCAAGGATGGAGTGATAAAGTGCTGTTCTCAAAGACACAGAGAGCAGGCAATGGCATAAACATAATCTCTAGGCCTGCCAGTTCAACGACATATCCCGCTTGACCGTAGCTCGCTTAGGTCTAAGCGCAGGACCATAGAAAAGTAGGCCCAAAATGAAGCCTGCCCCACAACGTCATTTGCTTTTGGGTGACAGAGAGAGAACCGTTAGGTGAGACAGGTGCATCAAAGCTGACCTCAGGTACATTCTATCTAAGGTCCTCCCGATCCACAGCAAGCACTAACCTTGACCGTGTGGCATTAACCCTTAACAGTAAAACAGGGTTTTTGATCTCAAAGATTTGAATGACATCTCTCCCCATAGGAATACATTGCCTGCTCCACTAAATTCAACCTGAATGCTATGTTTATAATGCCTTATGAACCTGTCTTATTGACAGTCCATCAGGACACTATGAGGTCTACCTGTGTTAATTCTAAGCTTCCTGGATGTACCGGAAGTGGTTAAAATCACCCTAAAAGTGTGTATATCCATACCTGCCTGCAGTTTGATAGTGCATTCAACCCTGTGTAAATCAGTCAGTTCTTAACATAAAGACTTAAAACTCAGGATTCTGTAAAAGCATACCCCAGTGAGGATATGTGTTGACTTATGCTTCCTGTGCCAACCGGAAGTGCCATAAAGACAGTGGTTCTCAGGGGCTGTTTCGAGTTAAAAAAGTCAGATCTGCCCAAAACTTCATATGTGTGATTAGACAACCCCCAATGAACTGTAAATCAGTCATTTTTCCCATAAAATCTCAAACCAAAACTAAATCACACAGACACACAACTTTGATTTGGAAGGAGGGAAGTTTTAAGTTCCTCGTAGAGATCACAGACAAACTGAATTGGTAGATAGCTTTGAAGAGGCTAAAAGAACCGCTCAGACCTCAGGTTCTGAAACTTTAGAAACCTGTTCTAAACCTCAGGTCAACAGATGCACAATGGTGAGCCTGGCGGGCTGTATCACAACTTCTCCGCCCAGAAACAGCTCTCGTACACTAGCCACTTTAATAATGGGAATTGATTTGCAATGACTCACCGGGGCAAACATTTTGCCCTCCAGGACAATGCCACCCGATTTAGAAATGATCATCAGAGGACAACAAGACCCGGTGCATTGCCTGTCTCACCCATATCAGACAGAAGGCCCAACGTTCCTGTACAGATGCATCAAAGCTGGGACCCCGTAGAAGTCATGGAAAACAGCTTCTATCTCAAGGCCATTTTCAGCACCACTAACATTAGGGCTGCTGCTCGGACACCAAATGACCTGACTCAACTCTAGCCAAATAATGGGAATTGATGGGAAATGATGTAAAATATATCAGCTAGCCCTTTAACAATGCTAACATATAAAATGGACAAACCCACATTATTCATCTCATAATGTTTTATGTTTATATTTACTGCATGGTTTGAATAGAATCACTAGGCACTTTAAATGCCACTTTGTTTACATCTCATCTCATATGTATGTACTGTATGGCTACCATCTACTGTATTTGAAAATGCTGGGTTTACCATCACTCATTCATATATCTTTATGTAGAATGACAATTGACTGATGGATAAGACAGTAGTTTTGGAATTGTTAGTTAGATTACTTGTTGATCTTTATGTACATATTCTTTATCCCCTTACACTGTTATAAGACAGTAGTTTTGGAATTGTTAGTTAGATTACTTGTTGGTTATTACTGCATTGTGGGAACTAGAAGCACAAGCATTTCGCTACACTCGCATTAACATCTGCTAACCATGTGTATGTGACAAATAAAATTTGTTTGATTTGGAAGGAGGGACGTTTGAAATCTGCAATAGTTAGCTTTGTTCGAGCTAAAAAGAACCGTCAGACCTAGAGTTCCAAAACTTTAGAAACCTGTTCTAAACCTCAGGTCAATAGTGCGTGGTGAGTTCCATGGCTCTAGAGGTTCTCGGGCCGAGAAACAGCCTCAATTTGCAATGACTTCAATTCATTTTTGCATCACGAAAACGACGACATTTAGAAATGTCCCAGAGTTTAAGACTAGGTGCATTGCGACTGTCTCGGCCCATATAGACGGACCCCAACGTTCCTGTCCGATAGCTCACTCATGGACCCCGTATCAAGTCATGGAAAAAAATGGATTTTCAGCACCAATTAGGGTCTTGCTCGGACACCAAATGGCCCATCTAGCCAAAACTTGGGATTCGGGGTTGCCTCAGCTAGGCCTACACATAACATCAGAAATGGACACGCAGCTTGAGGGTAACGTGTTTTATTTTATTTTTATGGTTCGAATAGAAGGCATTTAATTTTGAATCTCTGTAGTGTTCATCAGATGTTTATTTTTATGAATTTTGGGCATCTCTGTATTGTGATAGTTGGCTACTAAATGAGTTGGAAAAAGTTTTGGTGTCAGTGTGTCAGAATGATATCTAATTGACTGATGGATGGTGAATCTTGTCCATTTGCAAAGTGTTTAAACATCAGGTGACATCCTGAAATCAACCCTAACGAGAGATTGAGACGAACCAGAACCACTGGTCAGCCATCCTGAGTTCATCGGGCCAGTCAATTTCACACTCCTGCAGGATTTTTATAGCATGACAAATTCGTGATGGTAAATGCCCGTTGAACCATATTGCAAATGCACAGTGACTTTGCAAAAGAGTGAAAACACTGATAGTAGTTCCTTTCTATCACTGCATGGCCATCCTGTGTTCATCAGGCCAGTAAATTTTGCATTTCTGCAGTATTTTTGAGCATGTCAAATTTCTTATGGCATTTGGCTCCAAAAAGAGTGACTTTTTACTTCCTATGAAATCCTATTGCAAATGGACAACACATATGCCTTATGCGAAAGTTTAAAAATGAAAGTGTTAATTTGACAAAAGTATATTCACAGTTCTTAAACATGTGTAATTGACATAACAATCGAAAGAATTTCAAAAAACAGTCCAGCAAGCACTTGAAGGGGTGATAAGTTAAACAAAAAAATCATTTTATCCAAATTTTGCTTTTGAATGTTGACTTGGGTTGCATTTGCAATATGAAAAACCACAGTGGAGCGCGTTTGCCACCTGTTGGATTTTCAAAGTGTTACACCTGGCATTTGCAATCAACTTCGCGCAAATCAACGGTGGTATTGGACACAGTGTATATGGTTTGTCCAATGCCAATGACTTCCCATTCATTTTTGTCCATTTCAGGGGGGTATTCCCTTACATTTAATAAACGATGGAGGCCACTGTGTTCTAAGGGCCCTTCAATGCTTCAGACATTTTAGTACACTTCCCCAGATCTCTTAATCAGGGATTTGTCTGACAGTCTCAATGTATACAATGCATGCCTACATCTAAAGTATGAACATATGAGGAATGTCTGACAACTCACCCCCATCACAAATGCTCTTATGTAGACCCATGCTTTTATTTTGAATCAGTAGCAAAGGTAAAAGATGAGAACACCAAAGAATTAACTGAACAGTAGTCTTTTTTACGGACTGCACACCACCTGTTCTCAATTAGCAAGCAATGGACATGAAACATTTCAAAAGAGACAAGGCATTTTTTAAAGTCAAATTGTTTATTGATTCCATCACACTAGAGTAGCAAGAACACCAGCATCTTCCTGGTCTAAAAAGCAGAAAGAAATGCAAAGTGTCAGCAACACAGAATGTTAAGTAACCAATGTCAAAAACAATACTCACCATTAGAGCTTCTAGAGGATGAATCCATTATATTTCCCTGTTGATAGATATATGGTTGGTACAAAGGCCTTCAAATTCAGAAAGCAAAGTTCAGAGCAGGTTAAAGTGAACCATTACCTTGCAGAATCCTTAACTCGTGTTGGATATATGTTTGGTGCACCAATGCTAACATAACCGTCCTTGGGAGCATTTCCACTGTCAACAGGCATTGCTTCCCTAGGAGCGTATCTTATTTGGGAGACTCCAGTTCTGCCATTCTTGTAGTGCGATTTGAAACTGTAGGAAGAGATTGGGATGACACCCGACTGTTCAACAATGCTGGCCTGAGAACTACCAGAGCCACCATCTTCAGTGCTTTCGTAGTGCTTCTGCTGAGAATTTGGGGCCAGTTGCTGCTGGGAAATTTGGCCTACATGCCAAAATTGCTGAGGAATGGCGTTGGGTTGCTGCTGGGCCATTTGCGCTGGATACCTCACTTGCTGGGGCTCGACGGCCAGTTCCTTCTGCTGCTGGGGCTCGACGGCCAGTTCCTTCTGCTGCTGGGGCTCGACGGCCAGTTCCTTCTGCTGCTGGGGCTCGACGGCCAGTTCCTTCTGCTGCTGGGGCTCGACGGCCAGTTCCTTCTGCTGCTGGGGCTCGACGGCCAGTTCCTTCTGCTGCTGGGGCTCGACGGCCAGTTCCTTCTGCTGCTGGGGCTCGACGGCCAGTTCCTTCTGCTGCTGGGGCTCGAAGTTCCTTCTGCTGCTGGACGGCCAGTTCCTTCAATGGAGGCTGATTCTCCTTTTGGGCATTTTAGCTCGATACCACATTTGCTGGGGCATGGCGGTCAGTTCCTTCTGCTGCTGGGGCTCGCTTCTGATGCAGTTCCTTCTGCTGCTGGGGCTGGTGGATGGTTCCTTCTGCTGCTGAAGTTCAGTGGATTCCTTCTGCTGCTGGGGAAATTTGAGCTGATGCCACACCTGCTGAGGCTGCTGGACAATGGAGGCCAGATGATTCTCCTTTTGGAGCATTTTAGCTCGATACCACATTTGCTGGGGCATGGCGGATTCCTTCTGCTGAGGTTCAGGGGTCGGTTGCTTCTGATGCAGGGGCATTTGAGCTGGATGCCACACTTGCTGGGGCGTGGTGGATGGTTGCTTCTGCTGCTGAAGTTCAGTGGATGTTCGATTCTTGGACATTTGAGCTGGATGCCACACCTGCTGAGGTTGCTGGGTTATGGTGGTTGGTTCCTTCTGCAGTGAGGCATAGTGGCTAGTTGCTTCTGCTGGGGAAACTGAGCAGGATGCCACACCAGCTGGGGCACGGCGGTCGGTTGCTTCTGCTGCAGGGGCATTAGAGCAGGATGCCACACTTGCTGGGGCACGGTGGTCGGTTGCTTCTGCTGCAGGGGCATTAGAGCAGGATGCCACACTTGCTGGGGCACGGCGGTCGGTTGCTTCTGGGGCATTTGAGCTGGATGCCACACTTGCTGGGGCACGGCGGTCGGTTGCTTCTGCAGTGTGTGAAATGGATTCCACACTTGCTGGGGCACGGCGGTCGGTTGCTTCTGCTGCAGGGGCATTAGAGCAGGATGCCACACTTGCTGGGGCACGGCGGTCGGTTGCTTCTGCTGCAGGGTTGCTTCTGCTGCAGGGGTATTTGAGCAGGATGCCACACTTGCTGGGGCACGGCGGTCGGTTGCTTCTGCAGTGTGTGAAATGGATTCCACACTTGCTGGGGCACGGCGGTCGGTTGCTTCTGCTGCAGGGGTATTAGAGCAGGATGCCACACTTGCTGGGGCACGGCGGTCGGTTGCTTCTGGGGCATTTGAGCTGGATGCCACACTTGCTGGGGCACGGCGGTCGGTTGCTTCTGCAGTGTGTGAAATGGATTCCACACTTGCTGGGGCACGTCGGTTGCTTCTGCTGCAGGGGCAATGGATGCCACACTTGCTGGGGCACGGCGGTCGGTTGCTTCTGCTGCAGGGGCATTTGAGCAGGATGCCACACTTGCTGGGGCACGGCGGTCGGTTGCTTCTGCTGCAGGGGCATTTGAGCAGGATGCCACACTTGCTGGGGCACGGCGGTCGGTTGCTTCTGCAGTGTGTGAAATGGATTCCAGCTGGGGCATGGCATTTGCTTCTGCTGCATTTGAGCTGGATGCCACACTTGCTGGGGCATGGCAGTCGGTTGCTTCTGGTGCATTTGAGCTGGATGCCACACTTGCTGGGGAACGGCGGTCGGTTTCTTTTGCAGCATTTGATTAGGATGCCATACTTGCTGGGGCATGGCGGTCGGTTGCTTCTGCAGCATTTGATTAGGATGCCACACTTGCTGGGGCACGGCAGTCATTTGCTTCTGTAGCATTTGAGCTGGATGCCACACTTGCTGGGGCACGGCGGTCGGTTGCTTCTGCTGCAGGGGCATTTGAGCTGGATGCCACACGTGCTGGGGCACGCATTTTCTGCATTTGAGCAGGATGCCACACTTGCTGGGGCACGGCGGTGGTTTCTTTTGCAGCAGGGGCATTTGAGCTGGATGCCAAACTTGCTGAGGCTCGGCGGTCGGTTCCTTCTGCTGCAGGGGCATTTGAGCTGGATGCCACACTTGCTGGGGCACGGCGGTCGGTTGCTTATGCGTCAGCATGTGAGCTTGATGCCACACTTGCTGGGGCACGGCGGTCGGTTGCTTATGCGTCAGCATGTGAGCTTGATGCCACACTTGCTGGGGCACGGCGGGCGGTTGCTTCTGCTGCAGCATGTGAGCTGGATGCCACACTTGCTGAGGTTGCTGGGACATGGGGGCCAGTTCCTTCCGCAGGATGGCGGCCGGATGTTTCTGTTGCGCTTGCAGTTGAGATTTTGGAGACTTATAATTGCCATATCCTAGAGACTGAAGTGATCCTGCATAGAGCCATGCTGCATTAGAATCCAGTGAAGGAGACCAATCACCTAGGTAAAAAATATAAACTGTAAAATGCCAGCCTTTGAAGGTTATGGAACTGCGTAGCTGTTATTTGAAATGAACTCACCTTCTGATGTAGAACACGTTATCCCTCCAATTAGCAGGCAACAAAGCCAAGAAACTCTTCAGGAAAAAGAATGTATGTTATAAACATAGCTACCTGTAACACCTGAAGGACAAGGGAAACAAACTAAATCAATACTTAAAAACATACCTGAAAGCGATTCCAATCATCACAGCCATTTTGCCCTCAAAACCTCACCAGTATTCAGAACTAATGGTAGGCATACGTCCTACCAGAATATCCCTTTTACTATATTTGCCAGATGTTTGGTTGCTCCTTTTAAAGGAATCCCAGACCCTTCTAATGTCGTTGGCTAATTAAGGACAGCTGTCAGCCACTGAACTACATTCAATTTCTATTTCCAAATTGACCCCTAAATCCTACACCTTGATCTAAACACAAGGATTTAATAGGGATAAGCAATATGGCCACAATTGCATCCAGCCTATCAGAAGGCAAGGTGAAGCAATTAACATATTGCTTTACCCTATCTGATCATTTCAAATGCCCATAAGTGACTAAGTGGTAGGTGTAGGAGCTAGGGGTTGATTTGGAATGCAGAAATTTACTCAGGTCTGGTTGATTCTCTAATTGAGATCCTGACAGGTTTGACAGCCCTTACTCTAAAGCACGTGTCAAACTCATTACACGGATGGCCGAGTGTTTGCGGATTTCCACTCCTTCCTTGTACTTGATGGCTGAATTAAGTCCACTAATTACTCCCCTCACCTACAGTAGTTGTCTTGGTCTTAAATGAAAGGAAAAAACAAAAACCTACAGACACTAGTCCCTCCATGGAATGAGTTTGACACCCCTGCTCTAAAGTAGGAAACACATTTTGTCTTAGCACTTCATTGATCGGTTTAAATTATTGCTTGTACAAAATTCACTTGGCTCATTTGAGATTAGAGGCTGAATGAGCAGTTAGGCACCATTATTTTACACATGCCTTCTTTAAAACCGTGTGTTTCATTCAGCATAGCAACATTAGATGGATAACAGTTTCATTTGCACAAAGTGCAACATCTTAGACAAATTCTGATTTCAGACAGACACCAATTAATAAACACTCATGTTATGCTTTTGATGATCTGAGTCTTTAATTTTTCAGAGGCAAACATACAGTAGGGCTCGTTTGAGTGGTAAGGCTAAAGCAACTGACTGTAGACCAAAGTCAAGAAGTAAAGTCAGGAGAGGTGCATCTGCGACAACCGAAAGTCGGATACTAACTTCATTTTCCAACAGCAAGGCTCAGATCACCATGGCAGTGTTGCCATTGTTTATAAAAGGTTTCCTTTATAATGTAAAACTGTGCTTTGACATATGCATTGATGGGTCTTAGATTTCTAGACTGGGTATCTCTAAAATGCTTTGTGACTACTGCTGATGCAAAAAAGGGCTTTTAAGAAATACATATGGTTGATTGACAGATTTGTATTATTATAAAAATAATATAACAATATTATTATTATCATCACAATCTTTATTATTATTATGTTACAGGTGAGACATACCCAGAAATGTCAACATCTTGGCAAGTGCTCAAATCTGTACAGCAGCCCCAGACAATCATGTACAGTAGCTCCAACTTACAAGAATGGGTTTACAAGGCAGTGATGAAAAAAGTTTATATGAGCGCTAATTAAAACATACAATGATATATATTTGATACAATTACCCATTCAAAACTGTTGTTACAAAATCACTTCTCATTGTGTTCATTTCAAGGTTTCACAAACATAAAACAACTATCTAGTAAATGTTTCTCGGACTAACACACTGTTGAGTTTCCTATTTACTAAAGAACAGTCATTAAGACAAAACACAAAGAGTTGTAATATAATCTGTAAACATGTCATTCTATACTGAAAACAGGTACATTCTGAAAGATTTTTGATGATGTTAATGGATAATATTCATTTTAGGATAATATCTTTTTTTTACTTTCCTGAAATTGTATTATTTATGTTGTCTCATACCATGACAATACACTAACTTTCTCGGACATTCGGTGTCCGTTTTATAAAATAATCAAATTTTGGTCATTTTTTCGCTGTGCCGGAAAATCCCACAAGAGGGCATAAGCAATCATATTGCTATTGGACAAAACATCACGAATCACGACGTGGCCTTATCTCCAAAACTGAAAATATTTTGAAGCCAAAACTTGGTGAGCGTAGGTTTGGCATAATGGGCAGTTGGCCCCGAACAAGATGGCGTCTAGGCCTCAACGGTTTTTGAGTTATGGCCATTTCTCTGGGATTAAAGGTCCAAAATGAAAATAGAGAAATTATTTTTCCACTTCACGTCAAAGTCAAGGAGCCTCCGGTGTCAATAAAAAAAGAACCAGCCATTTATCTATCGTCATTTAAGAGAAATCGTACGATGACAGATTGGTGATGTTCACGGATAGGTGTTTTTTTTTCAACGGTTACAGATCCAGTTGCGGGGTGTTCTTACAAATCTTTTTAAAGTGTGCTGCGGAGCTCTGCGAGATTTCTGTGATTTTCTATGATTTTCTGAAATAACACACACTCACTAAACCCTCTGTAAATAACTCAGTTCTTAACGTAAAGACTTAAAACTCAGGATTCTGTAAAGTAATACCCCAATCAGGATATGAATTTATTTATAGCTTCCTGTGCCAACCGGAAGTGCCTTAAATGGTGTCACAGTGGCAGTTTCCAAGGGTTAAAAAGGTCAGATCTTTTCAAAACTTCATATGTGTGATTAGGCAACCCCCATAAACTGTAAGTCAGTCATTCCTCCCAACAGATGTCAAAGAAAAGCTCTCTCTCACACACACACACACAGAAACACACACACAGCAAGGATGGAGTGACAAAGTGCGGTGCTTAAAGACACAGAGAGGAGACAATGGCATTACCATAATCCCTAGGCCTTGCCGAGTTCAACGAGATATCCCGCTTGACCGTAGCTCGCTCGGTCTAAGCGCAGCGACCATTAGAAAAGTAGGCCCAAAATGATTGACTTCTAAATGAGTTGGAAAAAGTTGGGTTTGGTGTCAATTGGTATCAGTTTAGTGTCAGAATGACATCTAATTGACTGATGGACACTGACTTGCTAGTTGACTTTTGTACATTAGCAATATGTTTAAAAAGGAGAGGGACCATCACCAAAATGGCATTCTGAAATCAACACAAAAAATGGCATCACCATAGTCTCCAGACTGTGCCGAGTTCAACGAGACGCCCCGCTTGAAGCTCTGCTCTGAGTGCAGTGACCTTGAAAAAGCAGAACCAAAATGAAGCCTGGCCCTCAATGTCATTTGCTTTTGGGTGACAGTGAGAGAGAACCGTTAGGGTGAGAAGCACAATTCGACCTCAGGTACGTTCCTAAGGTCCTCCCGATCCGTGCAAGCCTAACCTTGACCGTGTGGCATTAACCCTTAACAGTTAAAAGAAGGTGTTTACTTCAAACAGTTTGCATTGACTTCTCTCCCCATAGGAATACATTGCCTGCACCTCTAAATTCAACCTGAAGCCTATGTGGGTTATGAATGCCTTATGAACCTGTCTTCTATGACAGTCCATCAGACCACTATGAGGTCTACCTGTGTCGATTCTAACTTCCTGGACCAACCGGAAGTGGTTAAAATGACCCTAAAAGTGTTTATCCATAACCTTCAGTTTGAAAATGACTACATTCAACCCTGTGTAAATCAGTCAGTCATTCTTAACTTAAAGACTTAAAACTCAGGATTCTGTAAGTTTCATGTCAATGAGGACATGTGTTTACTTATAGCTTCCTGTGCCAACCGGAAGTGCCATAATTGGTGTCACACTGGGCTGTTTTGAAGGGTTAAAAAAGTCAGATCTTTCCAAAACTTCATATGTGTGATTAGGCAACCCCCATGAACTGTAAATCAGTCATTTTTCCCATAAATGTCAAAGAAAACTAAATCACACAGACACACAGCTTGGATGGAGGATAAAGTGCTGTTCTCAAAGACACAGAGAGCAATAATGGCATAAACAAATCTCTAGACCTCCAGTTCAACTTTAGACATATCCCGTTCTAGACCTCAGGTCGCAGTGGTCTAAGCGCAGGACCTCTAAAAGTAGGCCCAAAAAAGCCTCACCACAACGTCATTTGCATTTTGACAGAGAGAGAACCGTTAGGGTCTCAGAGAAACAAGACCTCAGGTACATTCCTAAGGCTCCTCCCATCCACGGAAGCCTAACCTTGACCGTGTGGCATTAACCCTTAACAGTAAAACAAAGTGGATTTTCAGCAATGACATCTCTCCCCATTAGGAATACATTGTTAGGGTTTTACTGCTACCCCTAAATTCAACCTGATCGGCCTATGTGGGTTAAGAATGCCTTATGAACCTGACCTGGACCCGCCATCATGTAACTATGAGGTCTACCTGTGTTTATTCTATGCTTCCTGGACCAACCGGAAGTGGTTAAAATCACCCTAAAATGTATATCTCATACCCTGCCTGCAGTTTGAAACATAGTGCATTCAACCCTGTCAAATGGTATCAGTTTAGTTAACATAATCTAACTTAAAACTCAGGATTCTGTAAAAGCATTGCCCAGTGAGGATATGACTGTTGTACATTATAGCTTCCTGTTTACAAGTGCCAAATTGGTGTCTCAGGGGCTGTTTTGGGGTTAAAAAAGTCAGATCTGTTGGTAACTTCATATGTGTGATTAAGACAACCCCCAATGAACTGTAAATCAGTCATTTTTCCCATAAAATCCTCAAAAAGCAAACTAAATCACCTGACACATTTGCTTGGAAGGAGGGACGTTTGTTCCTGTAGAGACACAGACAGTGGCTGCAAAGATAGCTTTGTATGCATCAAAGCTGTCAGACCTAGAGTTCTGAAACTTTAGAAACCTGTTCTATCTCAGGTCATCAGACTGTTAAACAGCCACGTAACTCTATCACAACTGCTCCGCCCACAAACAGCTCTCGAGGGTAGTGATTTGCAATGACATCACCGACTCAACTCCATCCACTTTAAATGGGATTTACAGGAATGATCATAAAGATATATCAAGACTAGGTGCATTTAACCAATGCTACCTTATATAACATCAAACCAACATTTTCATGTCCGATATCATTCATGGACCCCATATAAGTCATGGATAAAATGGATTTTAAACAGCTGCATTGAGTTGCTGCCAATACAAACTGACCTTTATCAACTAGCCACTTTAAACTTACATTCATCTCATATGTATAATGTAACATACCATCTACTGACCTTGCAGCTAGTACCATCACTTATTCATATATGTTATTACATATTTTTTTTATTGTGTATAATCTAGTTTTGGAATGAGTTAGATAGTTGTGAATTTTGGGCCTATCTCTGTAACTGCATCCTTTGGCTACTAAACATTGCTAACCATATGTGGGTTTATGTGACAAATTTGTATTTGTTTGGAAGAATGACATATCTAATTGACTGCGTAGAGACAGACAGTTGCAATAGTTAGCTTTGTTCAAAGTGTTTAAACAAAAAGAAGCACACCAAAGTGACATTAAATCAACCCTAACGTTCATTGAGACTTTAGAAACACTGTTCTAAATCCCGAGTTCAGGGACCAGTCAATAGGATTTTTAAAAAAAGACACCGAGTTAGGTAGTGCCCAAAACTTTAGAACCAA
Organism: Oncorhynchus keta; assembly: GCF_023373465.1. NCBI lineage: Eukaryota > Metazoa > Chordata > Actinopteri > Salmoniformes > Salmonidae > Oncorhynchus > Oncorhynchus keta. The sequence goes on along the minus strand of NW_026277098.1, from coordinate 34,933 downwards.
ATGGCTAAAGGTGGTTTCGTGGCTCTAGAAGTTCTCGGGCCGAGAAACAGCCTCGTACATTTGCAATGACTTCAATTCATTTTTGCATCACGAAAACGACGACATTTAGAAATGTCCCAGAGTCGCAAGACTAGGTGCATTGCGACTGTCTCGGCCCATATAGACGGACCCCAACGTTCCTGTCCGATAGCTCACTCATGGACCCCGTATCAAGTCATGGAAAAAATGGATTTTCAGCAAATTAGGGTCTTATGGTAAATGCACATGGACCCCATCAAGTGGAAAAAAAATGGAACAAATATCTGGCCCATCTAGCCAAAACTTGGGATTCGGGGTTGCCTCAGCTAGGCCTACACATAACATCAGAAATGGACACGCAGCTAGAGGGTAACGTGTTTTATTTTATTTTTATGGTTTGAATAGAAGGCGTTGTGAATTTTGGGCCATCTCTGTAGTATGTGATAGTTGGCTACTAAATGAGTTGGAAAAAGTGGGTTTGGTGTCAGTTGTGTCAGAATGATATCTAATTGACTGATGGATGGTGAATCTTGTCCATTTGCAAAGTGTTTAAACATCGAGGTGACATCCTGAAATCAACCCTAACGAGAGATTGAGACGAACCAGAACCACTGGTCAGCCATCCCGAGTTCATCGGGCCAGTCAATTTCACACTCCTGCAGGATTTTTATAGCATGACAAATTCGTGATGGTAAATGCCCGTTGAACCATATTGCAAATGCACAGTGACTTTGCAAAAGAGAGAAAACAAACAAATGGACATAATGAAAACACGAGTGATAGTAGTTCCTTTCTATCACTGCATGGCCATCCTGTGTTCATCAGGCCAGTAAATTTTGCATTTCTGCAGTATTTTTGAGCATGTCAAATTTCTTATGGCATTTGGCTCCAAAAAGAGTGACTTTTTACTTCCTATGAAATCCTATTGCAAATGGACAACACATATGCCTTATGCGAAAGTTTAAAAAATGAAAGTGTTAATTTGACAAAAGTATATTCACAGTTCTTAAACATGTGTAATTGACATAACAATCGAAAGAATTTCAAAAAACAGTCCAGCAAGCACTTGAAGGGGTGATAAGTTAAACAAAAAAATCATTTTATCCAAATTTTGCTTTTGAATGTTGACTTGGGTTGCATTTGCAATATGAAAAACCACAGTGGAGCGCGTTTGCCACCTGTTGGATTTTCAAAGTGTTACACCTGGCATTTGCAATCAACTTCGCGCAAATCAACGGTGGTATTGGACACAGTGTATATGGTTTGTCCAATGCCAATGACTTCCCATTCATTTTTGTCCATTTCAGGGGGGTATTCCCTTACATTTAATAAACGATGGAGGCCACTGTGTTCTAAGGGCCCTTCAATGCTTCAGACATTTTAGTACACTTCCCCAGATCTCTTAATCAGGGATTTGTCTGACAGTCTCAATGTATACAATGCATGCCTACATCTAAAGTATGAACATATGAGGAATGTCTGACAACTCACCCCCATCACAAATGCTCTTATGTAGACCCATGCTTTTATTTTGAATCAGTAGCAAAGGTAAAAGATGAGAACACCAAAGAATTAACTGAACAGTAGTCTTTTTACGGACTGCACACCACCTGTTCTCAATTAGCAAGCAATGGACATGAAACATTTCAAAAGAGACAAGGCATTTTTTAAAGTCAAATTGTTTATTGATTCCATCACACTAGAGTAGCAACACCAGCATCTTCCTGGTCTAAAAAGCAGAAAGAAATGCAAACAGTGTCAGCAACACAGAATGTTAAGTAACCAATGTCAAAAACAATACTCACCATTAGAGCTTCTAGAGGATGAATCCATTATATTTCCCTGTTGATAGATATATGGTTGGTACAAAGGCCTTCAAATTCAGAAAGCAAAGTTCAGAGCAGGTTAAAGTGAACCATTACCTTGCAGAATCCTTAACTCGTGTTGGATATATGTTTGGTGCACCAATGCTAACATAACCGTCCTTGGGAGCATTGCCACTGTCAACAGGCATTGCTTCCCTAGGAGCGTATCTTATTTGGGAGACTCCAGTTCTGCCATTCTTGTAGTGCGATTTGAAACTGTAGGAAGAGATTGGGATGACACCCGACTGTTCAACAATGCTGGCCTGAGAACTACCAGAGGCACCATCTTCAGTGCTTTCGTAGTGCTTCTGCTGAGAATTTGGGGCCAGTTGCTGCTGGGAAATTTGGCCTACATGCCAAAATTGCTGAGGAATGGCGTTGGGTTGCTGCTGGGCCATTTGCGCTGGATACCTCACTTGCTGGGGCTCGACGGCCAGTTCCTTCTGCTGCTGGGGCTCGACGGCCAGTTCCTTCTGCTGCTGGGGCTCGACGGCCAGTTCCTTCTGCTGCTGGGGCTCGACGGCCAGTTCCTTCTGCTGCTGGGGCTCGACGGCCAGTTCCTTCTGCTGCTGGGGCTCGACGGCCAGTTCCTTCTGCTGCTGGGGCTCGACGGCCAGTTCCTTCTGCTGCTGGGGCTCGACGGCCAGTTCCTTCTGCTGCTGGGGCTCGACGGCCAGTTCCTTCTGCTGCTGGGGCTCGACGGCCAGTTCCTTCTGCTGCTGGGCTGCCACACGAGCGGCCAGTTCCTTCTGCTGCTTTGGGGCTCGCGGCCAGTTCCTTCTGCTGCTGGGGAAATTGAGACGGATGCCACACGAGCGGAGGCTGCTGGACAATGGAGGCCAGATGATTCTCCTGAAGTTGGAGCATTTTAGCTCGATACCACATTTGCTGGGGCATGGCGGTCAGTTCCTTCTGCTGAGGTTCAGGGGCACGGTTGCTTCTGATGCAGGGGAATTTGAGCTGGATGCCACGCTTGCTGGGGCGTGGTGGATGGTTGCTTCTGCTGCTGAAGTCAGTGGATGTTCGATTCTTGGACATTTGAGCTGGATGCCACACCTGCTGAGGTTGCTGGGTTATGGTGGTTGGTTCCTTCTGCAGTAGAGGCATAGTGGCTAGTTGCTTCTGCTGGGGAAACTGAGCAGGATGCCACTTTTGCTGGGGCACGGCGGTCGGTTGCTTCTGCTGCAGGGGCATTAGAGCAGGATGCCACACTTGCTGGGGCACGGTGGTCGGTTGCTTCTGCTGCAGGGGCATTAGAGCAGGATGCCACACTTGCTGGGGCACGGCGGTCGGTTGCTTCTGGGGCATTTGAGCTGGATGCCACACTTGCTGGGGCACGGCGGTCGGTTGCTTCTGCAGTGTGTGAAATGGATTCCACACTTGCTGGGGCACGGCGGTCGGTTGCTTCTGCTGCAGGGGCATTAGAGTAGGATGCCACACTTGCTGGGGCACGGCGGTCGGTTGCTTCTGCTGCAGGGGCATTTGAGCAGGATGCCACACTTGCTGGGGCACGGCGGTCGGTTGCTTCTGCAGTGTGTGAAATGGATTCCACACTTGCTGGGGCACGGCGGTCGGTTGCTTCTGCTGCAGGGGCATTAGAGCAGGATGCCACACTTGCTGGGGCACGGCGGTCGGTTGCTTCTGGGGCATTTGAGCTGGATGCCACACTTGCTGGGGCACGGCGGTCGGTTGCTTCTGCAGTGTGTGAAATGGATTCCACACTTGCTGGGGCACGGCGGTCGGTTGCTTCTGCTGCAGGGGCATTTGAGCAGGATGCCACACTTGCTGGGGCACGGCGGTCGGTTGCTTCTGCTGCAGGGGCATTTGAGCAGGATGCCACACTTGCTGGGGCACGGTGGTCGGTTGCTTCTGCAGTGTGTGAAATGGATTCCACACTTGCTGGGGCATGGCTTCTGTCAGGTTGCTTTGCTGGGGCACGGTGGTGCATTCTGAGCTGGATGCCACACTTGCTGGGGCACGCGGTCGGTTGCTTCTGGGGCATTTGAGCTGGATGCCACACTTGCTGGGGCACGGCGGTCGGTTGCCACACTTGCTGGGGCAGTGTTGCTGCAGCATGGATTCCACACTTGCTGGGGCACGGCAGTCGGTTGCTTCTGCTGCAGGGGCATTTGAGCTGGATGCCACACTTGCTGGGGCACGGCGGTCGGTTGCTTCTGCTGCAGGGGCATTTGAGCAGGATGCCACACTTGCTGGGGCACGGCGGTCAGGTTCTGCAGTTTGTGAAATGGATTCCATACTAGCTGGGGCATGGCAGTCGGTTGCTTCTGATGCATTTGAGCTGGATGCCACACTTGCTGGGGCACGGCGGTCGGTTGCTTCTGCAGTGTGTGAAATGGATTCCACACTTGCTGGGGCATGGCAGTCGGTTGCTTCTGGTGCATTTGAGCAGGATGCCACACTTGCTGGGGCACGGCGGTCGGTTTCTTTTGCAGCATTTGATTAGGATGCCACACTTGCTGGGGCACAGTGGTTGTTGGCAGGGGCATTAGAGCGGGATGCCAAACTTGCTGAGGCTCGGTGGTCGGTTCCTTCTGCTGCAGGGGCATTTGAGCTGGATGCCACACTTGCTGGGGCACGGCGGTCGGTTGCTTATGCGTCAGCATGTGAGCTTGATGCCACACTTGCTGGGGCACGGCGGTCGGTTGCTTATGCGTCAGCATGTGAGCTTGATGCCACACTTGCTGGGGCACGGCGGGCGGTTGCTTCTGCTGCAGCATGTGAGCTGGATGCCACACTTGCTGAGGTTGCTGGGACATGGGGGCCAGTTCCTTCCGCAGGATGGCGGCCGGATGTTTCTGTTGCGCTTGCAGTTGAGATTTTGGAGACTTATAATTGCCATATCCTAGAGACTGAAGTGATCCTGCATAGAGCCATGCTGCATTAGAATCCAGTGAAGGAGACCAATCACCTAGGTAAAAAATATAAACTGTAAAATGCCAGCCTTTGAAGGTTATGGAACTGCGTAGCTGTTATTTGAAATGAACTCACCTTCTGATGTAGAACACGTTATCCCTCCAATTAGCAGGCAACAAAGCCAAGAAACTCTTCAGGAAAAAGAATGTATGTTATAAACATAGCTACCTGTAACACCTGAAGGACAAGGGAAACAAACTAAATCAATACTTAAAAACATACCTGAAAGCGATTCCAATCATCACAGCCATTTTGCCCTCAAAACCTCACCAGTATTCAGAACTAATGGTAGGCATACGTCCTACCAGAATATCCCTTTACTATATTTGCCAGATGTTTGGTTGCTCCTTTTAAAGGAATCCCAGACCCTTCTAATGTCGTTGGCTAATTAAGGACAGCTGTCAGCCACTGAACTACATTCAATTTCTATTTCCAAATTGACCCCTAAATCCTACACCTTGATCTAAACACAAGGATTTAATAGGGATAAGCAATATGGCCACAATTGCATCCAGCCTATCAGAAGGCAAGGTGAAGCAATTAACATATTGCTTTACCCTATCTGATCATTTCAAATACCCATAAGTGACTAAGTGGTAGGTGTAGGAGCTAGGGGTTGATTTGGAATGCAGAAATTTACTCAGGTCTGGTTGATTCTCTAATTGAGATCCTGACAGGTTTGACAGCCCTTACTCTAAAGCACGTGTCAAACTCATTACACGGATGGCCGAGTGTTTGCGGATTTCCACTCCTTCCTTGTACTTGATGGCTGAATTAAGTCCACTAATTACTCCCCTCACCTACAGTAGTTGTCTTGGTCTTAAATGAAAGGAAAAAACAAAAACCTACAGACACTAGTCCCTCCATGGAATGAGTTTGACACCCCTGCTCTAAAGTAGGAAACACATTTTGTCTTAGCACTTCATTGATCGGTTTAAATTATTGCTTGTACAAAATTCACTTGGCTCATTTGAGATTAGAGGCTGAATGAGCAGTTAGGCACCATTATTTTACACATGCCTTCTTTAAAACCGTGTGTTTCATTCAGCATAGCAACATTAGATGGATAACAGTTTCATTTGCACAAAGTGCAACATCTTAGACAAATTCTGATTTCAGACAGACACCAATTAATAAACACTCATGTTATGCTTTTGATGATCTGAGTCTTTAATTTTTCAGAGGCAAACATACAGTAGGGCTCGTTTGAGTGGTAAGGCTAAAGCAACTGACTGTAGACCAAAGTCAAGAAGTAAAGTCAGGAGAGGTGCATCTGCGACAACCGAAAGTCGGATACTAACTTCATTTTCCAACAGCAAGGCTCAGATCACCATGGCAGTGTTGCCATTGTTTATAAAAGGTTTCCTTTATAATGTAAAACTGTGCTTTGACATATGCATTGATGGGTCTTAGATTTCTAGACTGGGTATCTCTAAAATGCTTTGTGACTACTGCTGATGCAAAAAGGGCTTTTAAGAAATACATATGGTTGATTGACAGATTTGTATTATTATAAAAATAATATAACAATATTATTATTATCATCACAATCTTTATTATTATTATGTTACAGGTGAGACATACCCAGAAATGTCAACATCTTGGCAAGTGCTCAAATCTGTACAGCAGCCCCAGACAATCATGTACAGTAGCTCCAACTTACAAGAATGGGTTTACAAGGCAGTGATGAAAAAGTTTATATGAGCGCTAATTAAAACATACAATGATATATATTTGATACAATTACCCATTCAAAACTGTTGTTACAAAATCACTTCTCATTGTGTTCATTTCAAGGTTTCACAAACATAAAACAACTATCTAGTAAATGTTTCTCGGACTAACACACTGTTGAGTTTCCTATTTACTAAAGAACAGTCATTAAGACAAAACACAAAGAGTTGTAATATAATCTGTATACATGTCATTCTATACTGAAAACAGGTACATTCTGAAAGATTTTTGATGATGTTAATGGATAATATCATTTCTTTTTTACTTTCCTGAAATTGTATTATTTATGTTGTCTCATACCATGACAATACACTAACTTTCTCGGACATTCGGTGTCCGTTTTATAAAATAATCAAATTTTGGTCATTTTTTCGCTGTGCCGGAAAATCCCACAAGAGGGCATAAGCAATCATATTGCTATTGGACAAAACATCACGAATCACGACGTGGCCTTATCTCCAAAACTGAAAATATTTTGAAGCCAAAACTTGGTGAGCGTAGGTTTGGCATAATGGGCAGTTGGCCCCGAACAAGATGGCGTCTAGGCCTCAACGTTTTTTGAGTTATGGCCATTTCTCTGGGATTAAAGGTCCAAAATGAAAATAGAGAAATTATTTTTCCACTTCACGTCAAAGTCAAGGAGCCTCCGGTGTCAATAGAAAAAGAACCAGCCATTTATCTATCGTCATTTAAGAGAAATCGTACGATGACAGATTGGTGATGTTCACGGATAGGTGTTTTTTTTTCAAAGGTTACAGATCCAGTTGCGGGGTGTTCTTACGAATCTTTTTAAAGTGTGCTGCGGAGCTCTGCGAGATTTCTGTGATTTTCTATGATTTTCTGAAATAACACACACTCACTAAACCCTCTGTAAATAACTCAGTTCTTAACGTAAAGACTTAAAACTCAGGATTCTGTAAAGTAATACACCAATCAGGATATGAATTTATTTATAGCTTCCTGTGCCAACCGGAAGTGCCTTAAATGGTGTCACAGTGGCAGTTTCCAAGGGTTAAAAAGGTCAGATCTTTTCAAAACTTCATATGTGTGATTAGGCAACCCCCATAAACTGTAAGTCAGTCATTCCTCCCAACAGATGTCAAAGAAAAGCTCTCTCTCACACACACACACAGAAACACACACACAGCAAGGATGGAGTGACAAAGTGCGGTGCTTAAAGACACAGAGAGGAGACAATGGCATTACCATAATCCCTAGGCCTTGCCGAGTTCAACGAGATATCCCGCTTGACCGTAGCTCGCTCGGTCTAAGCGCAGCGACCATTAGAAAAGTAGGCCCAAAATGATGTGTGATAGTTGGCTTCTAAATGAGTTGGAAAAAGTGGGTTTGGTGTCAATTGGTATCAGTTTAGTGTCAGAATGACATCTAATTGACTGATGGACACTGACTTGCTAGTTGACTTTTGTACATTAGCAATATGTTTAAAAAGGAGAGGGACCATCACCAAAATGGCATTCTGAAATCAACACAAAAAATGGCATCACCATAGTCTCCAGACTGTGCCGAGTTCAACGAGACGCCCCGCTTGACCGTAGCTCGCTCTGAGTGCAGTGACCTTGAAAAAAGCAGAACCAAAATGAAGCCTGGCCCTCAATGTCATTTGCTTTTGGGTGACAGTGAGAGAACCGTTAGGGTGAGAAGCACAATTCGACCTCAGGTACGTTCCTAAGGTCCTCCCGATCCGTGCAAGCCTAACCTTGACCGTGTGGCATTAACTCTTAACAGTTAAAAGAAGGTGTTTACTTCAAACAGTTTGCATTGACTTCTCTCCCCATAGGAATACATAGCCTGCACCTCTAAATTCAACCTGAAGCCTATGTGGGTTATGAATGCCTTATGAACCCGTCTTCTATGACAGTCCATCAGACCACTATGAGGTCTACCTGTGTCGATTCTAACCTTCCTGGAGCAACCGGAAGTGGTTAAATTGACCCAAAAGGTGTTTTGATGTACATAACCTTCAAAGGTGAAAATGACTACATTCAACCCTGTGTAGATCGTAGATCAGTCAATTCTTAACTTAAAGACTTAAAACTCAGGATTCTGTAAGTTTCTATGTCAATCAAGACATGTGTTTACTTATAGCTTCCTGTGCCAACCGGAAGTGCCTTTAATTGGGTCACACTGTGTGTTTTGAAGGGTTAAAAAGTTACATCTTTCCAAAACTTCATATGTGTGACTAGGTAACCCTCCTAAACTGTAAATCAGTCATTTATCCCAGCAGATGTCAAAGAAAAGCTCTCACACGCACACACAGCAAGGATGGAGTGATAAAGTGCTGTTCTCAAAGACACAGAGAGCAGGCAATGGCATAAACATAATCTCTAGGCCGTGCCGAGTTCAACGACATATCCCGCTTGACCGTAGCTCGCTCGGTCTAAGCGCAGCGACCATTAGAAAAGTAGGCCCAAAATGAAGCCTGCCCCACAACGTCATTTGCTTTTGGGTGACAGAGAGAGAACCGTTAGGGTGAGAAGCACAATTTGACCTCAGGTACATTCCTAAGGTCCTCCCGATCCACGCAAGCCTAACCTTGACCGTGTGGCATTAACCCTTAATAGTTAAAAGTAAGTGTTTACTTCAAAGAGTTTGCATTGACTTCTCTCCCCATAGGAATACATTGCCTTTACCCCTAAATTCAACCTGAAGTCTATATGGGTTATGAATGCCGTATGAACCTGTCTTTGGTAACAGTCCATCAGGCCAGTATGAGGTCTACCTGTGTTGATTCTAAGCTTCCTGGACCAACCGGAAGTGGTTAAAATCACCCTAAAAGTGTTTTTCCATTACCTGCCTGCAGTTTGATAGACATAGTGCATTCAACCCTGTTTAAATCAGTCAATTCTTAACGTAAGGACTTAAAACTCAGGATTCTGTAAAAGCATAGCCCAGTGAGGATATGTGTTGACTTATAGCTTCCTGTGACAACCGGAAGTGCCATAATTGGTGTCTCAGGGCTGTTTCGAGGGGTTAAAAAAGTCAGATCTTTCCAAAACTTCATATGTGTGATTAGGCAACCCCCATGAACTGTAAATCAGTCATTTTTCCCATAAAATTTCAAAGGAAAACTAAATCACACAGACACACAACTTGGAAGGAGGGACGTATTGGGGTTTGTAGAGACAGACAGTGCCTCCAGTAGATAGCTTTGTTCGAGCTAAAAAGAACCGTCAGACCTAGAGTTCTGAAACTTTAGAAACCTGTTCTAGACCTCAGGTCGATAGTGCGTGGTGAGTTACGTGGCTCTAGACGGTTCTCGGACCGAGAAACAGCCTCATACATTTGCAATGACTTCAAATCATTTTGACCATTACGAAAATGGCGACATTTAGAAATGTCTCAGAGACACAAGACTAGGTGCATTGAACCGTCTCGGCCCATAGAGACAGACCCCAACGTTTCTGTCCGATAGCTCATTCAAGGACCCCTGTAGCAAGTCATGGAAAAAAAGTGGATTTTCAGCACCAATTAGGGTTTTGCTCGGACACCAAATGACCTTCGAGCCGAAACTTAGCATTCGGGATCGCCTCAGCTAGGCCTACATGTAACATAAGAAATGGACCCGCAGCTAGAACGTAACTACATGTTTTATGTTTTTATGTTTGAACAAAAGGCGTTGTGAATTTTGGGCCAGCTCTGAAGTGTGATAGTTGGCTACTAAACAGAGTTGGAAAAAGTGGGTTTGGTGTCAATTTGTATCAGTTTGGTGTCAGAATGACATCTAATTGACTGATGGACACTGACTTGCTAGTTGACTTTTGTACATTAGCAATATGTTTAAACGGAGAGGGACCATCACCAAAATGGCATTCTGAAATCAACACAAAAGCCATTGAGATGAACCAGAATCACTGACCCAGTCCCGAGTTCATCGGGCCCCGTCAATTTCACATTCCTGCAGGATTTTGACCTAAGCATGACAAATTCGTGATGGTACCTGCCCAATGAACCATTTGCAAATGCACAGTGACTTTGCAAAAGTGAGAAAACAGAGAAGAACATAAACAAATGGACATGATGAAATCCTCAGGTATGATCCTAAGGTCCTCCTGCTCGATCCTGTGTTCATCAGACCAGTCAATTTTGCATTTTGAGCATTAACTTTAACAGGTAAAAGCAGGTGTTTATTGCAAATGCAGTTTGCACTTGACAATATGATTCCCCATAGGAAAAAACATCACCTCTAAATTCAACCTGAAATCCTATGTGGGTTATGAATGCCTTATGAACCCGTCTTCTATGACAGTCCATCAGACCACTATGAGGTCTACCTGTGTCATTCTAGACCCTGGAGCAACCGGAAGTGGTTAAATGCAAAAGGTTTTTGATGTCATAACCTTCATAGGTAAATGCACTACATTCAAACCTATGCAAATCAGTCAGTTACAATATGATTCTATAAAGACTTAAAACTCAGGATTCTGTGAAATCAACATGTCAATCAAGACATGTGTTTAAATGTATAGCTTCACTGCTCAACCATCCTGTGTTCATCAGACCAGTCAATTTTGCAGGGTTTTTGAGCATGTCAAATTTCATATGGTAAATGACTTAAACATATCCTGCAAATGCACGTGCATTTATGATTCTATAGTGAAAAAATCACCTAATGTTCATGATGAAATCAACACAGCAGTGATGGAAATGTACAACTAACTGCTCGGCCAAAGACACAGTTCATCAGACCAGTCAATTTTGCATAAACATTTGAATCTCAAATTTCATATGGTAAATGCACATTGAAACATATTGCAAAGCGCACGTGCACTTACAATATGATTCTATAGTGAAAAAACATCACCAAACGGAGATTTGAAATCAACACAGAGAGTGATGGAAATGTACAACTATCACTGCTCAGGTACATCCTGTGTTCATCAGACCAGTCAATTTTGCATTTTGAGCATGTCAAAAACAGGGTTTCATATGGTAAATGCACATTGAAACATATTGCAAATGAGGCCTACGTGCACTTACAATATGATTCTATAGTGAAAAAACATCACCTAACGGAGATGATGAAATCAACACAACGAGTGATGGAAATGTACAACTATCACTGCTCGGCCATCCTGTGTTCATCAGACCAGACTCAATTTGTAAAAGCATTTTTATGTGAGCATGTCAAATTTCAATGGTAAATGCATTGAAACATATCAAATGCTGCACTTACAATATGATTCTAAGTGAAAAATCACCTAATGGACATATGATGAAATCCCCACATGAACAGTGATGGAAATGTAAAGCAAAACTAAACTGCACACAGACACATCCTGTGTTCATATCACATCACCAAACTGTCCAATTTCACATTCCTGCATTTTTATGCAGACAAATTCGTGATGGTACTTGAACCATCAAATGCACAAGAAATTGCAAAAGTGAGAAAACATAAACAAACTGGACATGATGAAATCAACAGAGCACTGCCTGGCGGGATGTAATACAACTGTATCACTGCTCGGCATCCTTTCAGACCAGTAATGCATTTTTGAGCATGTTTACAATTTCATATGGTAAATGCACATCATATGCAAATGCACGTGCACACAATATGATTCTAGAGGGTAGTGAGTGAAAAACATCACCTAATGTGCTCCAGGATGACCATCAACACATTCATATGATGGTACAACTATCACTGCAACCCATCACTGTGTTCATCAGACCAGTCAATTTTGCATTTTTGAGCATGTCAGTTTCATATGGTAAAGCTGCATTTGAAACATATCTGCAAGCACATCAGCACTTACAATATGCTATACCAAAAACATCTGCTAACGGAGATGATGACTCAATCAACTTTAATAATGAATTGATGGAAATGACAACTATCACTGCCACTTTAACCATCCTGTGTTCATGACAAGTCAATTTTGCATTTTTCAGCTCATGCAACGTATTTCATACTCTATATAAATGCACATTGAAACATATTGCAAATGCACTGCACTTTAATATGATTTATAGTGAAAAACATCTCCTAATATTCTGATGAAATCAATCACAACTTGATGGCTCTGTAAATGTACAACTATCACTGCTCGGCCATGAAGGTTTACTGTGTTCATCAGACCAGTCAATTTTGCATTTTTGAGCATGTCAAATTTCTATGGTAACTGCATTGTGGGAACTAGAAGCACAAGCACATTCGCAAACATATAACCATGTGTATGTGACAAATAAATTGATTTGGAAGGAGGGACACGTGCACTTACAGATATGATTCTATGTTCGAGTGAAAAAAACCGTCAGACCTAACCAAGATCTGAAATCAACAAACGAGTGATGGAAATGTACCGTGGCTATCTTGCTCGGAAACATCCTGTGTTCATCAGCCAGTCAATTTTGCATTTTTGCATCAGCATGTCAAATTTCATATGGTAAATGCCCAGAAACAGCAAAGACACGTGCACTTACAATATGATTCTATAGTGAAAAAACATCACCTAACGATGATGAAATCCGATACTCAGTGATGGAAATGTATATCACTGGAAAAAAATCCTGATTTCAAAGACCAGTCAATTTTGCATTTTCAGCATGTCAAATGATATGGTAAAACTTGAAACATATTGCAAATCACGTGCACTTACAATATGATTCTATAGTGAAAAACATCACCTAATTTTTATGGTTTGAATAGAAGGCATGATGAAATCAACACAACGAGATGGATGATGTCCATTTGAAATGTTTACAGGTGACATCCTGAAATCACTGCTCGGCCATCCTCCCGTGTTCATCAGACCAGTCAATTTCACACTCCTGCAGGATTTTTATAGCATGACAAATTCATGATGGTAAATGCCCGTTGAACCATATTGCAAATGCACAGTGACTTTGCAAAAGATTCTATAGTGAAAAAAACAAATGGACATGATGAAAACACGAGTGATGGTAATTCCTTTCTATCACTGCATGGCCATCCTGTGTTCATCAGGCCAGTAAATTTTGCATTTCTGCAGTATTTTTTCTATAGAAAAACATCACCTAATGCATGATCAAATTTCTTATGGCATTTGGCTCCAAAAAGAGTGACTTTTTACTTCCTATGAAATCCTATTGCAAATGGACAACACATATGCCTTATGCGAAAGTTTAAAAAATGAAAGTGTTAATTTGACAAAAGTATATTCACAGTTCTTAAACATGTGTAATTGACATAACAATCGAAAGAATTTCAAAAAACAGTCCAGCAAGCACTTGAAGGGGTGATAAGTTAAACAAAAAAATCATTTTATCCAAATTTTGCTTTTGAATGTTGACTTGGGTTGCATTTGCAATATGAAAAACCACAGTGGAGCGCGTTTGCCACCTGTTGGATTTTCAAAGTGTTACACCTGGCATTTGCAATCAACTTCGCGCAAATCAACGGTGGTATTGGACACAGTGTATATGGTTTGTCCAATGCCAATGACTTCCCATTCATTTTTGTCCATTTCAGGGGGGTATTCCCTTACATTTAATAAACGATGGAGGCCACTGTGTTCTTAGGGCCCTTCAATGCTTCAGACATTTTAGTACACTTCCCCAGATCTCTTAATCAGGGATTTGTCTGACAGTCTCAATGTATACAATGCATGCCTACATCTAAAGTATGAACATATGAGGAATGTCTGACAACTCAACCCCATCACAAATGCTCTTATGTAGACCCATGCTTTTATTTTGAATCAGTAGCAAAGGTAAAAGATGAGAACACCAAAGAATTAACTGAACAGTAGTCTTTTTTACGGACTGCACACCACCTGTTCTCAATTAGCAAGCAATGGACATGAAACATTTCAAAAGAGACAAGGCATTTTTTAAAGTCAAATTGTTTATTGATTCCATCACACTAGAGTAGCAAGAACACCAGCATCTTCCTGGTCTAAAAAGCAGAAAGAAATGCAAACAGTGTCAGCAACACAGAATGTTAAGTAACCAATGTCAAAAACAATACTCACCATTAGAGCTTCTAGAGGATGAATCCATTATATTTCCCTGTTGATAGATATATGGTTGGTACAAAGGCCTTCAAATTCAGAAAGCAAAGTTCAGAGCAGGTTAAAGTGAACCATTACCTTGCAGAATCCTTCACTCGTGTTGGATATATGTTTGGTGCACCAATGCTAACATAACCATCCTTGGGAGCATTTCCACTGTCAACAGGCATTGCTTCCCTAGGAGCGTATCTTATTTGGGAGACTCCAGTTCTGCCATTCTTGTAGTGCGATTTGAAACTGTAGGAAGAGATTGGGATGACACCCGACTGTTCAACAATGCTGGCCTGAGAACTACCAGAGGCACCATCTTCAGTGCTTTCGTAGTGCTTCTGCTGAGAATTTGGGGCCAGTTGCTGCTGGGAAATTTGGCCTACATGCCAAAATTGCTGAGGAATGGCGTTGGGTTGCTGCTGGGCCATTTGCGCTGGATACCTCACTTGCTGGGGCTCGACGGCCAGTTCCTTCTGCTGCTGGGGCTCGACGGCCAGTTCCTTCTGCTGCTGGGGCTCGACGGCCAGTTCCTTCTGCTGCTGGGGCTCGACGGCCAGTTCCTTCTGCTGCTGGGGCTCGACGGCCAGTTCCTTCTGCTGCTGGGGCTCGACGGCCAGTTCCTTCTGCTGCTGGGGCTGGGGTTCCTTCTGCTGCTGGGGCTCGACGGCCAGTTCCTTCTGCTGCTGGGGCTCGACGGCCAGTTCCTTCTGCTGCTGGGGCTCGACGGCCAGTTCCTTCTGCTGCTGGGGAAATTGAGACGGATGCCACACGAGCGGAGGCTGCTGGACAATGGAGGCCAGATGATTCTCCTGTTGGAGCATTTTAGCTCGATACCACATTTGCTGGGGCATGGCGGTCAGTTCCTTCTGCTGAGGTTCAGGGGCCGGTTGCTTCTGATGCAGGGGAATTTGAGCTGGATGCCACGCTTGCTGGGGCGTGGTGGATGGTTGCTTCTGCTGCTGAAGTTCAGTGGATGTTCGATTCTTGGACATTTGAGCTGGATGCCACACCTGCTGAGGTTGCTGGGTTATGGTGGTTGGTTCCTTCTGCAGTAGAGGCATAGTGGCTAGTTGCTTCTGCTGGGGAAACTGAGCAGGATGCCACCCCAGCTGGGGCACGGCGGTCGTTTGCTTCTGCTGCAGGGGCATTAGAGCAGGATGCCACACTTGCTGGGGCACGGTGGTCGGTTGCTTCTGCTGCAGGGGCATTAGAGCAGGATGCCACACTTGCTGGGGCACGGCGGTCGGTTGCTTCTGGGGCATTTGAGCTGGATGCCACACTTGCTGGGGCACGGCGGTCGGTTGCTTCTGCAGTGTGTGAAATGGATTCCACACTTGCTGGGGCACGGCGGTCGGTTGCTTCTGCTGCAGGGGCATTAGAGTAGGATGCCACACTTGCTGGGGCACGGCGGTCGGTTGCTTCTGCAGTGTGTGAAATGGATTCCACTTTTGCTGGGGCACGGCGGTCGGTTGCTTCTGCAGCAGGGGCATTAGAGCAGGATGCCACAGTTGCTGGGGCACGGTGGTCGGTTGCTTCTGCTGCAGGGGCATTAGAGCAGGATGCCACACTTGCTGGGGCACGGCGGTCGGTTGCTTCTGGGGCATTTGAGCTGGATGCCACACTTGCTGGGGCACGGCGGTCGGTTGCTTCTGCAGTGTGTGAAATGGATTCCACACTTGCTGGGGCACGGCGGTCGGTTGCTTCTGCTGCAGGGGCATTAGAGCAGGATGCCACACTTGCTGGGGCACGGCGGTCGGTTGCTTCTGCTGCAGGGGCATTTGAGCAGGATGCCACACTTGCTGGGGCACGGCGGTCAGTTGCTTCTGCTGCAGGGGCATTTGAGCAGGATGCCACACTTGCTGGGGCACGGTGGTCGGTTGCTTCTGCAGTGTGTGAAATGGATTCCACACTTGCTGGGGCACGGCGGTCGGTTGCTTCTGCTGCAGGGGTATTAGAGCAGGATGCCACACTTGCTGGGGCACGGTGGTCGGTTGCTTCTGCAGTGTGTGAAATGGATTCCACACTTGCTGGGGCACGGCGGTCGGTTGCTTCTGCAGTGTGTGAAATGGATTCCACACTTGCTGGGCACGGCGGTCGGTTGCTTCTGCAGTGTGTGAAATGGATGCCACACTTGCTGGGGCACGGCGGTCGGTTGCTTCTGCTGCAGGGGCATTTGAGTAGGATGCCACACTTGCTGGGGCACGGCGGTCGGTTGCTTCTGCTGCAGGGGCATTAGAGCAGGATGCCACACTTGCTGGGGCACGGCGGTCGGTTGCTTCTGCAGTTTGTGAAATGGATTCCATACTAGCTGGGGCATGGCAGTCGGTTGCTTCTGGTGCATTTGAGCTGGATGCCACACTTGCTGGGGCACGGCGGTCGGTTGCTTCTGCAGTGTGTGAAATGGATTCCACACTAGCTGGGGCATGGCAGTCGGTTGCTTCTGGTGCATTTGAGCTGGATGCCACACTTGCTGGGGCACGGTCGGTTGCTTCTGGTTTTGAGCTTTGCTGCAGTGTGTTTCTTTTGCAGCATTTGATGGATGCCACACTTGCTGGGGCATAGCGGTCGGTTGCTTCTGCAGGATTAGGCCACACTTGCTGGGGCACGGCAGTGATTGCTTCTGGGCATTTGAGCGGGATGCCAAACTTGCTGGGGCACGGCGGTCGGTTTCTTCTGCTGCAGGGGCATTTGAGCTGGATGCCACACTTGCTGGGGCACGGTGGTTGTTTGCGCAGGGGCATTAGAGCATGCCAAACTTGCTGAGGCTCGGTGGTCGGTTCCTTCTGCTGCAGGGGCATTTGAGCTGGATGCCACACTTGCTGGGGCACGGCGGTCGGTTGCTTATGCGTCAGCATGTGAGCTTGATGCCACACTTGCTGGGGCACGGCGGTCGGTTGCTTATGCGTCAGCATGTGAGCTTGATGCCACACTTGCTGGGGCACGGCGGGCGGTTGCTTCTGCTGCAGCATGTGAGCTGGATGCCACACTTGCTGAGGTTGCTGGGACATGGGGGCCAGTTCCTTCCGCAGGATGGCGGCCGGATGTTTCTGTTGCGCTTGCAGTTGAGATTTTGGAGACTTATAATTGCCATATCCTAGAGACTGAAGTGATCCTGCATAGAGCCATGCTGCATTAGAATCCAGTGAAGGAGACCAATCACCTAGGTAAAAAATATAAACTGTAAAATGCCAGCCTTTGAAGGTTATGGAACTGCGTAGCTGTTATTTGAAATGAACTCACCTTCTGATGTAGAACACGTTATCCCTCCAATTAGCAGGCAACAAAGCCAAGAAACTCTTCAGGAAAAAGAATGTATGTTATAAACATAGCTACCTGTAACACCTGAAGGACAAGGGAAACAAACTAAATCAATACTTAAAAACATACCTGAAAGCGATTCCAATCATCACAGCCATTTTGCCCTCAAAACCTCACCAGTATTCAGAACTAATGGTAGGCATACGTCCTACCAGAATATCCCTTTTACTATATTTGCCAGATGTTTGGTTGCTCCTTTTAAAGGAATCCCAGACCCTTCTAATGTCGTTGGCTAATTAAGGACAGCTGTCAGCCACTGAACTACATTCAATTTCTATTTCCAAATTGACCCCTAAATCCTACACCTTGATCTAAACACAAGGATTTAATAGGGATAAGCAATATGGCCACAATTGCATCCAGCCTATCAGAAGGCAAGGTGAAGCAATTAACATATTGCTTTACCCTATCTGATCATTTCAAATACCCATAAGTGACTAAGTGGTAGGTGTAGGAGCTAGGGGTTGATTTGGAATGCAGAAATTTACTCAGGTCTGGTTGATTCTCTAATTGAGATCCTGACAGGTTTGACAGCCCTTACTCTAAAGCACGTGTCAAACTCATTACACGGATGGCCGAGTGTTTGCGGATTTCCACTCCTTCCTTGTACTTGATGGCTGAATTAAGTCCACTAATTACTCCCCTCACCTACAGTAGTTGTCTTGGTCTTAAATGAAAGGAAAAAAAAAAACCTACAGACACTAGGCCCTCCATGGAATGAGTTTGACACCCCTGCTCTAAAGTAGGAAACACATTTTGTCTTAGCACTTCATTGATCGGTTTAAATTATTGCTTGTACAAAATTCACTTGGCTCATTTGAGATTAGAGGCTGAATGAGCAGTTAGGCACCATTATTTTACACATGCCTTCTTTAAAACCGTGTGTTTCATTCAGCATAGCAACATTAGATGGATAACAGTTTCATTTGCACAAAGTGCAACATCTTAGACAAATTCTGATTTCAGACAGACACCAATTAATAAACACTCATGTTATGCTTTTGATGATCTGAGTCTTTAATTTTTCAGAGGCAAACATACAGTAGGGCTCGTTTGAGTGGTAAGGCTAAAGCAACTGACTGTAGACCAAAGTCAAGAAGTAAAGTCAGGAGAGGTGCATCTGCGACAACCGAAAGTCGGATACTAACTTCATTTTCCAACAGCAAGGCTCAGATCACCATGGCAGTGTTGCCATTGTTTATAAAAGGTTTCCTTTATAATGTAAAACTGTGCTTTGACATATGCATTGATGGGTCTTAGATTTCTAGACTGGGTATCTCTAAAATGCTTTGTGACTACTGCTGATGCAAAAAAGGGCTTTTAAGAAATACATATGGTTGATTGACAGATTTGTATTATTATAAAAATAATATAACAATATTATTATTATCATCACAATCTTTATTATTATTATGTTACAGGTGAGACATACCCAGAAATGTCAACATCTTGGCAAGTGCTCAAATCTGTACAGCAGCCCCAGACAATCATGTACAGTAGCTCCAACTTACAAGAATGGGTTTACAAGGCAGTGATGAAAAAAGTTTATATGAGCGCTAATTAAAACATACAATGATATATATTTGATACAATTACCCATTCAAAACTGTTGTTACAAAATCACTTCTCATTGTGTTCATTTCAAGGTTTCACAAACATAAAACAACTATCTAGTAAATGTTTCTCGGACTAACACACTGTTGAGTTTCCTATTTACTAAAGAACAGTCATTAAGACAAAACACAAAGAGTTGTAATATAATCTGTATACATGTCATTCTATACTGAAAACAGGTACATTCTGAAAGATTTTTGATGATGTTAATGTGATAACACATTCTTTATTCACCTCATTTTAGGATAATATCATTTCTTTTTTACTTTCCTGAAATTGTATTATTTATGTTGTCTCATACCATGACAATACACTAACTTTCTCGGACATTCGGTGTCCGTTTTATAAAATAATCAAATTTTGGTCATTTTTTCGCTGTGCCGGAAAATCCCACAAGAGGGCATAAGCAATCATATTGCTATTGGACAAAACATCACGAATCACGACGTGGCCTTATCTCCAAAACTGAAAATATTTTGAAGCCAAAACTTGGTGAGCGTAGGTTTGGCATAATGGGCAGTTGGCCCCGAACAAGATGGCGTCTAGGCCTCAACGGTTTTTGAGTTATGGCCATTTCTCTGGGATTAAAGGTCCAAAATGAAAATAGAGAAATTATTTTTCCACTTCACGTCAAAGTCAAGGAGCCTCCGGTGTCAATAAAAAAGAACCAGCCATTTATCTATCGTCATTTAAGAGAAATCGTACGATGACAGATTGGTGATGTTCACGGATAGGTGTTTTTTTTTCAACGGTTACAGATCCAGTTGCGGGGTGTTCTTACAAATCTTTTTAAAGTGTGCTGCGGAGCTCTGCGAGATTTCTGTGATTTTCTATGATTTTCTGAAATAACACACACTCACTAAACCCTCTGTAAATAACTCAGTTCTTAACGTAAAGACTTAAAACTCAGGATTCTGTAAAGTAATACACCAATCAGGATATGAATTTATTTATAGCTTCCTGTGCCAACCGGAAGTGCCTTAAATGGTGTCACAGTGGCAGTTTCCAAGGGTTAAAAAGGTCAGATCTTTTCAAAACTTCATATGTGTGATTAGGCAACCCCCATAAACTGTAAGTCAGTCATTCCTCCCAACAGATGTCAAAGAAAAGCTCTCTCTCACACACACACACAGAAACACACACACAGCAAGGATGGAGTGACAAAGTGCGGTGCTTAAAGACACAGAGAGGAGACAATGGCATTACCATAATCCCTAGGCCGTGCCGAGTTCAACGAGATATCCCGCTTGACCGTAGCTCGCTCGGTCTAAGCGCAGCGACCATTAGAAAAGTAGGCCCAAAATGAAGGCTGGCCCTCAATGTCATTTGCTTTTGGGTGACAGTGAGAGAACTGTTAGAGTGAGAAGCACAATTCGACCTCAGGTACATTCCTAAGGTCCTCCCGATCCGCGCAAGCCTAACCTTGACTGTGTGGCATTAACCCTTAATAGTTAAAAGTAAGTGTTTACTTCAAAGAGTTTGCATTGACTTCTCTCCCCATAGGAATGAATACATTGCCTGCACCCCTAAATTCAACCTGAAGTCTATATGGGTTATGAATACCATATGAACCTGTCTTCGGTAACAGTCCATCAGGCCACTATGAGGTCTACCTGTGTTGATTCTAAGCTTCCTGGACCAACCGGAAGTGGTTAAAATCACCCTAAAAGTGTTTATCCATACCCTGCCTGCAGTTTGATAGACATAGTGCATTCAACCCTGTTTAAATCAGTCAATTCTTAACGTAAGGACTTAAAACTCAGGATTCTGTAAAAGCATACCCCAGTGAGGATATGTGTTGACTTATAACTTCCTGTGCCAACCGGAAGTGCCATAATTGGTGTCTCTTGGGCTGTTTCGAGGGGTTAAAAAAGTCAGATATTTCCAAAACTTCATATATGTGATTAGGCAACCCCCATGAACTGTAAATCAGTCATTTTTCCCATAAAATTTCAAAGGAAAACTAAATCGCACAGACACACAACTTGGAAGGAGGGACGTATTGGGGTGCGTAGAGACTGACAGTGCCTCCAATAGTTAGCTTTGGTCGAGCTAAAAAATAACCGTCAGACCTAGAGTTCCGAAACTTTAGAAACCTGTTCTAGACCTCAGGTCGATAGTGCGTGGTGAGTTAGGTGGCTCTAGAAGGTTCTCGGACCGAGAAACAGCCTCATACATTTGCAATGACTTCAAATCATTTTGACCATTACGAAAATGACGACATTTAGAAAAGTCTCAGAGAAACAAGACTAGGTGCATTGAAACCGGCTCTGCCCATAGAGACGGACCCCAACGTTTCTGTCCGATAGCTCATTCAAGGACCCCATAGCAAGGCATGGAAAAAAGTGGATTTTCAGCACCAATTAGGGTTTTACTCGGGCACCAAAGGACCTATCGAGCCGAAACTCGGGATTCGGGATCGCCTCACATAGGCCTTCACATAATGTCTGACCTGGACCCGCAGCTAGAATGTAACTATGTGTTTTACGTTTTTATTATGTTTTAAACTAAAGGCGCTGTGAATTATGGGTCTGCCCTGACATATGTGATAGTTGGCTTCTAAATGAGTTGGAAAAAGTGGGTTTGGTGTCAATTGGTATCAGTTTAGTGTCAGAATGACATCTAATTGACTGATGGACACTGACTTGCTAGTTGACTTTTGTACATTAGCAATATGTTTAAAAAGGAGAGGGACCATCACCAAAATGGCATTCTGAAATCAACACAAAAAATGGCATCACCATAGTCTCCAGACTGTGCCGAGTTCAACGAGACGCCCCGCTTGACCGTAGCTCGCTCTGAGTGCAGTGACCTTGAAAAAAGCAGAACCAAAATGAAGCCTGGCCCTCAATGTCATTTGCTTTTGGGTGACAGTGAGAGAACCGTTAGGGTGAGAAGCACAATTCGACCTCAGGTATGTTCCTAAGGTCCTCCCGATCCGTGCAAGCCTAACCTTGACCGTGTGGCATTAACTCTTAACAGTTAAAAGAAGGTGTTTACTTCAAACAGTTTGCATTGACTTCTCTCCCCATAGGAATACATAGCCTGCACCTCTAAATTCAACCTGAAGCCTATGTGGGTTATGAATGCCTTATGAACCCGTCTTCTATGACAGTCCATCAGACCACTATGAGGTCTACCTGTGTCGATTCTAACCTTCCTGGAGCAACCGGAAGTGGTTAAATTGACCCAAAAGGTGTTTTGATGTACATAACCTTCAAAGGTGAAAATGACTACATTCAACCCTGTGTAGATCGTAGATCAGTCAATTCTTAACTTAAAGACTTAAAACTCAGGATTCTGTAAGTTTCTATGTCAATCAAGACATGTGTTTACTTATAGCTTCCTGTGCCAACCGGAAGTGCCTTTAATTGGGTCACACTGTGTGTTTTGAAGGGTTAGAAAAGTTACATCTCTCCAAAACTTCATATGTGTGACTAGGTAACCCTCCTAAACTGTAAATCAGTCATTTATCCCAGCAGATGTCAAAGAAAAGCTCTCACACGCACACACAGCAAGGATGGAGTGATAAAGTGCTGTTCTCAAAGACACAGAGAGCAGGCAATGGCATAAACATAATCTCTAGGCCGTGCCGAGTTCAACGACATATCCCGCTTGACCGTAGCTCGCTCGGTCTAAGCGCAGCGACCATTAGAAAAGTAGGCCCAAAATGAAGCCTGCCCCACAACGTCATTTGCTTTTGGGTGACAGAGAGAGAACCGTTAGGGTGAGAAGCACAATTTGACCTCAGGTACATTCCTAAGGTCCTCCCGATCCACGCAAGCCTAACCTTGACCGTGTGGCATTAACCCTTAACAGTAAAACAGGGTTTTTTGATCTCACAGATTACAATGACATCTCTCCCCATAGGAATACATTGCCTGCTCCTCTAAATTCAACCTGAGGCCTATGTGGGTTAAGAATGCCTTATGAACCTGTCTTCGATGACAGTCCATCAGGACACTATGAGGTCTACCTGTGTCGATTCTAAGCTTCCTGGACCAACCGGAAGTGGTTAAAATCACCCTAAAAGTGTATATCCATACCCTGCCTGCAGTTTGATAGTGCATTCAACCCTGTGTAAATCAGTCAGTTCTTAACATAAAGACTTAAAACTCAGGATTCTGTAAAAGCATACCCCAGTGAGGATATGTGTTGACTTATAGCTTCCTGTGCCAACCGGAAGTGCCATAATTGGTGTCTCAGGGGCTGTTTCGAAGGGTTAAAAAAGTCAGATCTGCCCAAAACTTCATATGTGTGATTAGACAACCCCCAATGAACTGTAAATCAGTCATTTTTCCCATATAATCTCAAAGCAAAACTAAATCACACAGACACACAACTTGGAAGGAGGGACGTATTGGGGTTTGTAGAGACAGACAGTGCCTCCAGTAGATAGCTTTGTTCGAGCTAAAAAGAACCGTCAGACCTAGAGTTCTGAAACTTTAGAATCCTGTTCTAGACCTCAGGTCGATAGTGCGTGGTGAGTTACGTGGCTCTAGACGGTTCTCGACCGAGAAACAGCTTCGTACATTTGCAATGACTTCAATTCATTTTGACCATTACGAAAATGGCGACATTTAGAAATGTCTCAGAGACACAAGACTAGGTGCATTGCGACCGTCTCGGCCCATATAGACAGACCCCAACGTTTCTGTCCGATAGCTCATTCAAGGACCCCGTAGCAAGTCATGGAAAAAAGTGGATTTTCAGCACCAATTAGGGTTTTGCTCGGACACCAAATGACCGATCGAGCCGAAACTTAGCATTCGGGGTCGCCTCAGCTAGGCCTACATGTAACATAAGAAATGGACCCGCAGCTAGAACGTAACTACATGTTTTATGTTTTTTTTATGGTTTGAACCAAAGGCGTTGTGAATTTTGGGCCAGCTCTGAAGTGTGTGATAGTTGGCTACTAAACAGGTTGGAAAAAGTGGGTTTAGTGTCAATTTGTATCAGTTTGGTGTCAGAATGACATCTAATTGACTGGTGGACACTGACTTGCTAGTTGACTTTTGTACATTAGCAATATGTTTAAACGGTGAGGTACCATCACCAAAAGTGACATTCTGAAATCAACCCTAACGAGCCATTGAGATGAACCAGAATCACTGCCCAGCCATCCCGAGTTCATCGGGCCAGTCAATTTCACATTCCTGCAGGATTTTTATAGCATGACAAATTCGTGATGGTACCTGCCCATTGAACCATATTGCAAATGCACAGTGACTTTGCAAAAGTGAGAAAACATAAACAAATGGACATGATGAAATCAACACAACGAGTGATGGAAAGGTACAACTCTCACTGCTCGGCCATCCTGTGTTCATCAGACCAGTCAATTTTGCATTTTTGGTAGCATGTCAAATTTCATATGATTCTATAGTAAAAAACATCACACATTGAAACATGATGGAAATGCAAATGCATCGTGCCACTTTTGCACAATATGATTCTATAGTGAAAAAACATCACCTAACGGAGATGATGAAATCAACACAACGAGTGATGGAAATGTACAACTATCACTGCTCGGCCATCCTGTGTTCATCAGACCAGTCAATTTAGCATTTTTGAGCATGTCAAATTTCATATGGTAAATGCACATTGAAACATATTGCAAATGCACGTGCACTTACAATATGATTCTATAGTGAAAAAACATCACCTAATGGACATGATGAAATCAACACAACGAGTGATGGAAATGTACAACTATCACTGCCCGGCCATCCTGTGTTCATCAGGCCAGTCAATTTCACATTCCTGCAGGATTTTTATAGCATGACAAATTCGTGATGGTACCTGCCCATTGAACCATATTGCAAATGCACAGTGACTTTGCAAAAGTGAGAAAACATAAACAAATGGACATGATGAAATCAACACAACGAGTGATGGAAAGGTACAACTCTCACTGCTCGGCCATCCTGTGTTCATCAGACCAGTCAATTTTGCATTTTTGAGCATGTCAAATTTCATATGGTAAATGCACATTGAAACATATTGCAAATGCACGTGCACTTACAATATGATTCTATAGTGAAAAAACATCACCTAATGTTCATGATGAAATCAACACAACGAGTGATGGAAATGTACAACTATCACTGCTCGGCCATCCTGTGTTCATCAGACCAGTCAATTTTGCATTTTTGAGCATGTCAAATTTCATATGGTAAATGCACATTGAAACATATTGCAAATGCACGTGCACTTACAATATGATTCTATAGTGAAAAAACATCACCTAACGGAGATGATGAAATCAACACAACGAGTGATGGAAATGTACAACTATCACTGCTCGGCCATCCTGTGTTCATCAGACCAGTCAATTTTGCATTTTTGAGCATGTCAAATTTCATATGGTAAATGCACATTGAAACATATTGCAAATGCACGTGCACTTACAATATGATTCTATAGTGAAAAAACATCACCTAATGTTCATGATGAAATCAACACAACGAGTGATGGAAATGTACAACTATCACTGCTCGGCCATCCTGTGTTCATCAGACCAGTCAATTTTGCATTTTTGAGCATGTCAAATTTCATATGGTAAATGCACATTGAAACATATTGCAAATGCACGTGCACTTACAATATGATTCTATAGTGAAAAAACATCACCTAACGGAGATGATGAAATCAACACAACGAGTGATGGAAATGTACAACTATCACTGCTCGGCCATCCTGTGTTCATCAGACCAGTCAATTTTGCATTTTTGAGCATGTCAAATTTCATATGGTAAATGCACATTGAAACATATTGCAAATGCACGTGCACTTACAATATGATTCTATAGTGAAAAAACATCACCTAACGGAGATGATGAAATCAACACAACGAGTGATGGAAATGTACAACTATCACTGCTCGGCCATCCTGTGTTCATCAGACCAGTCAATTTTGCATTTTTGAGCATGTCAAATTTCATATGGTAAATGCACATTGAAACATATTGCAAATGCACGTGCACTTACAATATGATTCTATAGTGAAAAACATCACCTAATGTTCATGATGAAATCAACACAACGAGTGATGGAAATGTACAACTATCACTGCTCGGCCATCCTGTGTTCATCAGACCAGTCAATTTTGCATTTTTGAGCATGTCAAATTTCATATGGTAAATGCACATTGAAACATATTGCAAATGCACGTGCACTTACAATATGATTCTATAGTGAAAAAATACATCACCTAACGGAGATGATGAAATCAACACAACGAGTGATGGAAATGTACAACTATCACTGCTCGGCCATCCTGTGTTCATCAGACCAGTCAATTTTGCATTTTTGAGCATGTCAAATTTCATATGGTAAATGCACATTGAAACATATTGCAAATGCACGTGCACTTACAATATGATTCTATAGTGAAAAACATCACCTAACGGAGATGATGAAATCAACACAACGAGTGATGGAAATGTACAACTATCACTGCTCGGCCATCCTGTGTTCATCAGACCAGTCAATTTTGCATTTTTGAGCATGTCAAATTTCATATGGTAAATGCACATTGAAACATATTGCAAATGCACGTGCACTTACAATATGATTCTATAGTGAAAAACATCACCTAACGGAGATGATGAAATCAACACAACGAGTGATGGAAATGTACAACTATCACTGCTCGGCCATCCTGTGTTCATCAGACCAGTCAATTTTGCATTTTTGAGCATGTCAAATTTCATATGGTAAATGCACATTGAAACATATTGCAAATGCACGTGCACTTTGCAATATGATTCTATAGTGAAAAAACATCACCTAACGGAGATGAAATCAACACAACGAGTGATGGAAATGTACAACTATCACTGCTCGGCCATCCTGTGTTCATCAGACCAGTCAATTTTGCATTTTTGAGCATGTCAAATTTCATATGGTAAATGCACATTGAAACATATTGCAAATGCACGTGCACTTGCAATATGATTCTATAGTGTAAAAACATCACCTAATGGACATGATGAAAAATTTGATGTCAAATTTCTTATGGCATTTGGCTCCAAAAAGAGTGACTTTTGACTTCCTATGAAATCTTATTGCAAATGGACAACACATATGCCTTATGCGAAAGTTTAAAAAATGAAAGTGTTAATTTGACAAAAGTATATTCATGTGTAATTGACATAACAATCGAAAGAATTTCAAAAAACAGTCCAGAAAGCACTTTAAGGGGTGATAAGTTTGACAAAAAATCATTTTATCCAAATTTTGCTTTTGAATGTTGACTTGGGTTGCATTTGCAATATGAATAACCACAGTGGAGCGCGTTTGCCACCTGTTGGATTTTCAAAGTGTTACACCTGGCATTTGCCATATAGCATTTGCAATCAACTTCGCGCAAATCAACGGTGGTATTGGACACAGTGTATATGGTTTGTCCAATGCCAATGACTTCCCATTCATTTTTGTCCATTTCAGGGGGGTATTCCCTTACATTTAATAAACGATGGAGGCCACTGTGTTCTTAGGGCCCTTCAATGCTTCAGACATTTTAGTACACTTCCCCAGATCTCTTAATCAGGGATTTGTCTGACAGTCTCAATGTATACAATGC
This sequence comes from Oncorhynchus keta, assembly GCF_023373465.1. Taxonomy (NCBI): domain Eukaryota; kingdom Metazoa; phylum Chordata; class Actinopteri; order Salmoniformes; family Salmonidae; genus Oncorhynchus; species Oncorhynchus keta. The sequence goes on along the minus strand of NW_026277098.1, from coordinate 6,857 downwards.
ATGCCTACATCTAAAGTATGAACATATGAGGAATGTCTGACAACTCAACCCCATCACAAATGCTCTTATGTAGACCCATGCTTTTATTTTGAATCAGTAGCAAAGGTAAAAGATGAGAACACCAAAGAATTAACTGAACAGTAGTCTTTTTACGGACTGCACACCACCTGTTCTCAATTAGCAAGCAATGGACATGAAACATTTCAAAAGAGACAAGGCATTTTTTTAAAGTCAAATTGTTTATTGATTCCATCACACTAGAGTAGCAAGAACACCAGCATCTTCCTGGTCTAAAAAGCAGAAAGAAATGCAAACAGTGTCAGCAACACAGAATGTTAAGTAACCAATGTCAAAAACAATACTCACCATTAGAGCTTCTAGAGGATGAATCCATTATATTTCCCTGTTGATAGATATATGGTTGGTACAAAGGCCTTCAAATTCAGAAAGCAAAGTTCAGAGCAGGTTAAAGTGAACCATTACCTTGCAGAATCCTTCACTCGTGTTGGATATATGTTTGGTGCACCAATGCTAACATAACCGTCCTTGGGAGCATTTCCACTGTCAACAGGCATTGCTTCCCTAGGAGCGTATCTTATTTGGGAGACTCCAGTTCTGCCATTCTTGTAGTGCGATTTGAAACTGTAGGAAGAGATTGGGATGACACCCGACTGTTCAACAATGCTGGCCTGAGAACTACCAGAGGCACCATCTTCAGTGCTTTCGTAGTGCTTCTGCTGAGAATTTGGGGCCAGTTGCTGCTGGGAAATTTGGCCTACATGCCAAAATTGCTGAGGAATGGCGTTGGGTTGCTGCTGGGCCATTTGCGCTCGACGGCCAGTTCCTTCTGCTGCTGGGGCTCGACGGCCAGTTCCTTCTGCTGCTGGGGCTCGACGGCCAGTTCCTTCTGCTGCTGGGGCTCGAGTTCCTTCTGCTGCTGGGGCAGTTCCTTCTGCTGCTGGGGCTCGACGGCCAGTTCCTTCTGCTGCTGGGGCTCGACGGCCAGTTCCTTCTGCTGGGGCTCGGGGTTCCTTCTGCTGCTGGGGCTCGGCCAGTTCCTTCTGCTGCTGGGGCTCGACGGCCAGTTCCTTCTGCTGCTGGGGAAATTGAGACGGATGCCACACGAGCGGAGGCTGCTGGACAATGGAGGCCAGACGATTCTCCTGTTGGAGCATTTTAGCTCGATACCACATTTGCTGGGGCATGGCGGTCAGTTCCTTCTGCTGAGGTTCAGGGGCCGGTTGCTTCTGATGCAGGGGAATTTGAGCTGGATGCCACGCTTGCTGGGGCGTGGTGGATGGTTGCTTCTGCTGCTGAAGTTCAGTGGATGTTCGATTCTTGGACATTTGAGCTGGATGCCACACCTGCTGAGGTTGCTGGGTTATGGTAGTTGGTTCCTTCTGCAGTAGAGGCATAGTGGCTAGTTGCTTCTGCTGGGGAAACTGAGCAGGATGCCACCCCAGCTGGGGCACGGCGGTCATTTGCTTCTGCTGCAGGGGCATTAGAGCAGGATGCCACCCTTGCTGGGGCACGGTGGTCGGTTGCTTCTGCTGCAGGGGCATTAGAGCAGGATGCCACACTTGCTGGGGCACGGCGGTCGGTTGCTTCTGGGGCATTTGAGCTGGATGCCACACTTGCTGGGGCACGGCGGTCGGTTGCTTCTGCAGTGTGTGAAATGGATTCCACACTTGCTGGGGCACGGCGGTCGGTTGCTTCTGCTGCAGGGGCATTAGAGTAGGATGCCACACTTGCTGGGGCACGGCGGTCGGTTGCTTCTGCAGTGTGTGAAATGGATTCCACTTTTGCTGGGGCATGGCGGTCGGTTGCTTCTGCAGGGGAATTAGAACAGGATGCCACACTTGGGGCAGGGGCATTTGAGCAGGATGCCACACTTGCTGGGGCACGGCGGTCGGTTGCCAGGGGCATTTGAGCAGGATGCCACACTTGCTGGGGCACGGCGGTCGGTTGCTTCTGCTGCAGGGCATTTGAGCAGGATGCCACACTTGCTGGGGCACGGCGGTCGGTTGCTTCTGGGGCATTTGAGCTGGATGCCACACTTGCTGGGGCACGGCGGTCGGTTGCTTCTGCAGTGTGTGAAATGGATTCCACACTTGCTGAGGCACGGCGGTCGGTTGCTTCTGCAGTGTGTGAAATGGATTCCACACTTGCTGAGGCACGGCGGTCGGTTGCTTCTGCTGCAGGGGCATTTGAGTAGGATGCCACACTTGCTGGGGCACGGCGGTCGGTTGCTTCTGCTGCAGGGGCATTAGAGCAGGATGCCACACTTGCTGGGGCACGGCGGTCGGTTGCTTCTGCAGTGTGAAATGGATTCCACACTAGCTGGGGTCATGCTTCTGCAGTGTGTGAAATGGATTCCACACTTGCTGTTGCATTTGAGCAGGGGCTTTGAGCAGGATGCCACACTTGCTGGGGCACGGCGGTCGGTTGCTTCTGCAGTGCATTTGAGCAGGATGCCACACTTGCTGGGGCACGGCGGTCGGGTTGCTTCTGCAGCATTTGAAATGGATGCCACACTTGCTGGGGCATGGCGGTCGGTTGCTTCTGCAGCATTTGAGCTGGATGCCACACTTGCTGGGCACGGCGGTCGGTTGCTTCTGCAGCATTTGAGCTGGATGCCACACTTGCTGGGGCATGGCGGTCGGTTGCTTCTGCAGTGGTTAGATGCCACACTGGATTGGGGCACACTTGCTTTGAGCAGGATGCCACACTTGCACGGCGGTCGGTTTCTTTTGCAGCATTTGAAATGGATTCCATACTAGCTGGGGCATGGCGGTTTGCTTCTGCTGCAGGGGCATTTGAGCTGGATGCCACACTTGCTGGGGCACGGCGGTCGGTTGCTTCCACACTTGCTGGGGCAGGGTCGGTTGCTTCTGCTGCATTTGAGTAGGATGCCACACTTGCTGGGGCACGGCGGTCGGTTGCTTCTGCTGCAGGGGCATTTGAGCTGGATGCCACACGTGCTGGGGCACGGCGGTCGGTTGCTTCTGCTGCAGGGGCATTTGAGCGGGATGCCAAACCTGCTGGGGCTCGGCGGTCGGTTCCTTCTGCTGCAGGGGCATTTGAGCTGGATGCCACACTTGCTGGGGCACGGCGGTCGGTGGCTTATGCGTCAGCATGTGAGCTTGATGCCACACTTGCTGGGGCACGGCGGTCGGTTGCTTATGCGTCAGCATGTGAGCTTGATGCCACACTTGCTGGGGCACGGCGGGCGGTTGCTTCTGCTGCAGCATGTGAGCTGGATGCCACACTTGCTGAGGTTGCTGGGACATGGGGGCCAGTTCCTTCCGCAGGATGGCGGCCGGATGTTTCTGTTGCGCTTGCAGTTGAGATTTTGGAGACTTATAATTGCCATATCCTAGAGACTGAAGTGATCCTGCATAGAGCCATGCTGCATTAGAATCCAGTGAAGGAGACCAATCACCTAGGTAAAAAATATAAACTGTAAAATGCCAGCCTTTGAAGGTTATGGAACTGCGTAGCTGTTATTTGAAATGAACTCACCTTCTGATGTAGAACACGTTATCCCTCCAATTAGCAGGCAACAAAGCCAAGAAACTCTTCAGGAAAAAGAATGTATGTTATAAACATAGCTACCTGTAACACCTGAAGGACAAGGGAAACAAACTAAATCAATACTTAAAAACATACCTGAAAGCGATTCCAATCATCACAGCCATTTTGCCCTCAAAACCTCACCAGTATTCAGAACTAATGGTAGGCATACGTCCTACCAGAATATCCCTTTACTATATTTGCCAGATGTTTGGTTGCTCCTTTTAAAGGAATCCCAGACCCTTCTAATGTCGTTGGCTAATTAAGGACAGCTGTCAGCCACTGAACTACATTCAATTTCTATTTCCAAATTGACCCCTAAATCCTACACCTTGATCTAAACACAAGGATTTAATAGGGATAAGCAATATGGCCACAATTGCATCCAGCCTATCAGAAGGCAAGGTGAAGCAATTAACATATTGCTTTACCCTATCTGATCATTTCAAATGCCCATAAGTGACTAAGTGGTAGGTGTAGGAGCTAGGGGTTGATTTGGAATGCAGAAATTTACTCAGGTCTGGTTGATTCTCTAATTGAGATCCTGACAGGTTTGACAGCCCTTACTCTAAAGCACGTGTCAAACTCATTACACGGATGGCCGAGTGTTTGCGGATTTCCACTCCTTCCTTGTACTTGATGGCTGAATTAAGTCCACTAATTACTCCCCTCACCTACAGTAGTTGTCTTGGTCTTAAATGAAAGGAAAAAACAAAAACCTACAGACACTAGGCCCTCCATGGAATGAGTTTGACACCCCTGCTCTAAAGTAGGAAACACATTTTGTCTTAGCACTTCATTGATCGGTTTAAATTATTGCTTGTACAAAATTCACTTGGCTCATTTGAGATTAGAATGAGCAGTTAGGCACCATTATTTTACACATGCCTTCTTTAAAACCGTGTGTTTCATTCAGCATAGCAACATTAGATGGATAACAGTTTCATTTGCACAAAGTGCAACATCTTAGACAAATTCTGATTTCAGACAGACACCAATTAATAAACACTCATGTTATGCTTTTGATGATCTGAGTCTTTAATTTTTCAGAGGCAAACATACAGTAGGGCTCGTTTGAGTGGTAAGGCTAAAGCAACTGACTGTAGACCAAAGTCAAGAAGTAAAGTCAGGAGAGGTGCATCTGCGACAACCGAAAGTCGGATACTAACTTCATTTTCCAACAGCAAGGCTCAGATCACCATGGCAGTGTTGCCATTGTTTATAAAAGGTTTCCTTTATAATGTAAAACTGTGCTTTGACATATGCATTGATGGGTCTTAGATTTCTAGACTGGGTATCTCTAAAATGCTTTGTGACTACTGCTGATGCAAAAAAGGGCTTTTAAGAAATACATATGGTTGATTGACAGATTTGTATTATTATAAAAATAATATAACAATATTATTATTATCATCACAATCTTTATTATTATTATGTTACAGGTGAGACATACCCAGAAATGTCAACATCTTGGCAAGTGCTCAAATCTGTACAGCAGCCCCAGACAATCATGTACAGTAGCTCCAACTTACAAGAATGGGTTTACAAGGCAGTGATGAAAAAAGTTTATATGAGCGCTAATTAAAACATACAATGATATATATTTGATACAATTACCCATTCAAAACTGTTGTTACAAAATCACTTCTCATTGTGTTCATTTCAAGGTTTCACAAACATAAAACAACTATCTAGTAAATGTTTCTCGGACTAACACACTGTTGAGTTTCCTATTTACTAAAGAACAGTCATTAAGACAAAACACAAAGAGTTGTAATATAATCTGTATACATGTCATTCTATACTGAAAACAGGTACATTCTGAAAGATTTTTGATGATGTTAATGTGATAACACATGGATAATATCATTTCTTTTTACTTTCCTGAAATTGTATTATTTATGTTGTCTCATACCATGACAATACACTAACTTTCTCGGACATTCGGTGTCCGTTTTATAAAATAATCAAATTTTGGTCATTTTTTTTCGCAGCCGGAAAATCCCACAAGAGGGCATAAGCAATCATATTGCTATTGGACAAAACATCACGAATCACGACGTGGCCTTATCTCCAAAACTGAAAATATTTTGAAGCCAAAACTTGGTGAGCGTAGGTTTGGCATAATGGGCAGTTGGCCCCGAACAAGATGGCGTCTAGGCCTCAACGGTTTTTGAGTTATGGCCATTTCTCTGGGATTAAAGGTCCAAAATGAAAATAGAGAAATTATTTTTCCACTTCACGTCAAAGTCAAGGAGCCTCCGGTGTCAATAAAAAAAGAACCAGCCATTTATCTATCGTAATTTAAGAGAAATCGTACGATGACAGATTGGTGATGTTCACGGATAGGTGTTTTTTTCAACGGTTACAGATCCAGTTGCGGGTGTTCTTACAAATCTTTTTAAAGTGTGCTGCGGAGCTCTGCGAGATTTCTGTGATTTTCTATGATTTTCTGAAATAACACACACTCACTAAACCCTCTGTAAATAACTCAGTTCTTAACGTAAAGACTTAAAACTCAGGATTCTGTAAAGTAATACACCAATCAGGATATGACTTTATTTATAGCTTCCTGTGCCAACCGGAAGTGCCTTAAATGGTGTCACAGTGGCAGTTTCCAAGGGTTAAAAAGGTCAGATCTTTTCAAAACTTCATATGTGTGATTAGGCAACCCCATAAACTGTAAGTCAGTCATTCCTCCCAACAGATGTCAAAGAAAAGCTCTCTCTCACACACACACACAGAAACACACACACAGCAAGGATGGAGTGACAAAGTGCGGTGCTTAAAGACACAGAGAGGAGACAATGGCATTACCATAATCCCTAGGCCGTGCCGAGTTCAACGAGATATCCCGCTGGACTGTAGCTCGCTCTGTCTAAGCGCAGCGACCATTAGAAAAGTAGGCCCAAAATGAAGGCTGGCCTCAATGTCATTTGCTTTTGGGTGACAGTGAGAGAACTGTTAGAGTGAGTAGGGCACAATTCGACCTCAGGTACATTCCAAGGTCCTCCCGATCCGCGCAAGGCTCAACCTTGACTGTGTGGCATTAACCCTTAATAGTTAAAAGTAAGTGTTTACTCAAAGAGTTTGCATTGACTTCTCTCCCATAGGAATGAATACATTGCCTGCACCCTAAATTCAACCTGAAGTCTATATGGGTTATGAATACCATATGAACCTGTCTTCGGTAACAGTCCATCAGGCCACTATGAGGTCTACCTGTGTTGATTCTAAGCTTCCTGGACCAACCGGAAGTGGTTAAAATCACCCTAAAAGTGTTT